>NW_027558167.1:0-12890 GCF_052425735.1 Oculina patagonica
ACGAAGTCAACGAAGCCGTTGGAAAAAGTAGAAGGGCCTGAGAAGTTACTGATTTTGTAAGAAAAAGAAAGATAGAAAGAAAACAAAAAACTTTGGTAGTTTTTTGACATTCTTTGTCTTTTCTATTCTTTGAACGCACGATTTTGGAGTTACATGTAAATATTAAAAAATTAAAAAATATCTTTGTCAAAGATATTTTTTAATTTTTTTTTTAATTTTTTAATATGTTTTTTTAATATTTAAACTCCAAAATCGTGCGTTCAAAGAATAGAAAAGACAAAGAATGTCAAAAAACTACCGAAGTTTATTCCTCGCGAAGCGAGGCCGAAGGCCGAACGTAGCGGGGTGTATAATTTTGTCCCTCAAAGGGCTCAGGCGGGATGAAATCTCGTGTGGAGTTTACGGTCATATATATTTGTGAGCTTGGTGTCTGGCGGAAATGACGTCACACAGCCGCGCGCTGGTGGCCTAATGGTGTGAGGCGTCGAACTTGAAATCAGATCTTCGGGACTGAGGGCGGGGGTTCGAATCCGGCTAGGGTTTTTTTTTTTTTTTTTTTTTTTTTTTTTACTATTATTTTTTTTTTTGTGGGTTCGAATTCTGAGCCTTTTATTTTTATCGTTTTTCTTTTCGGATTAAAATAACACTGATTTCCACATAATACTCCCTCAAAACCTATTCAGGCTATAAACTGCTGTGTCTGTAATCGTGCAGTTCGTTGTTGTTCAGTTTCTGTTTGTATTCTGTCTGCTGTATTTTGTCGAAGTCTCTGTAATCGTGCAGTTCATTGTTGTTCAGTTTCTGTTTGTATTCTGTCCGCGGTATTTTGTCCAAGTCTCTGTAATCGTGCAGTTCGTTGTTGTTCAGTTTCTGTTTGTATTCTGTCTGCTGTATTTTGTCGAAGTCTCTCTAATCGTGCAGTTCGTTGTTGTTCAGTTTCTGTTTCTATTCTGTCTGCTGTATTTTGTCCGTTACTAGGCAACAATAACCCAGAGCTTCGCGAGGCCGTGCGAGTCACGTATTACTAGTCTAATTCTTTTATCGCTTCGACGAAAGAACTTTCTGAAGCAGAAAGAAAACGAAAAGCCCACAACAAGGGGTATTTTCAGTTGGTCACCCAACAGGGCTTAACTTTAGCGATCAGACGAAAACCAGTCCTATCCTTGTGCTGTCAGTGTCAGACGAGACAAAGGGTTATAAAAGTCATGCAGATAGAGAAAAAGAAATACCTGGTTTAAATGGATCTTTTTGAAAACTTGGTACTTTCCTGCCAAAACTGGTCTTAACTTTTATGCACTGATTTACGTCATTTACGCGCTCTTACTGATACCACATGGAAAGAGACGTTTCTTGTCCGATGGCCGAAGTTAAGCCCTGTTGGGCTGTTGGTTTGCTTCTTTGTTTCTTTGCCTAGTTTTACCCCGTTTTACGTAAGTCTAGAGATCAAATAAGCCATATACCAGATATACCGATATTGCGAAGAAAGAAAAATTGGTTCCAGGTACTGCTGTCTGCAGGTCTGCAAAGTGAAAATTTATTAATTTAATTTTGTTCATAACAATAAATTAATTTAGTTATTTAAAAAAAATCGATACGCCGATTCTCGTTCCGCCGTTCCGCGTTCCGACTTCATGTATTGGCGCATAGAATCAAGTATTACTTCATATATTTTGTAACGAATTATATCCTGCCAAAGTCGACGAGTCGAAACGACGAAACGGTATAACGACCAACTATGCAAAAACGACGAGTCGAATAGGTCAGCCGACGAGTCGAACAGACAAGACGACGAGTCGAACTCAGGAGACGACGGGTCGACCCCCGAAAAACGCCGAAACGAACTTGCATTTCGACGAGTCGAACCCAGAAAACGACGACTCGAATAGAAGTATCGGCGTGCCGAAATGACGAAACGCAATAACGAAACGACGAGTCGAACATTTTGTCCACGATCTAACTTCATAGCCTCTTTATACAATGTATGAAGGCGAGCAAGTTCAGAAAAAATGCTATCCTGATAACTGTAACTGTACACAGTATATGTGTCTGGGATCATTACTCAGGTTAAAATTAATCTTACTATACTTATGGAGAAGTGTGTTTGTCTTTTGAGGGAGGGTGGGGGACGGGGAGGTAGAGTGTGTTACCTGTACTTGGGTCTATGCCAGATGTCTAGAATGTACAGTGGACCCTAATTTCTCATACCTCTCAACAACTCAAACCACAAGTCATTTCCCACAGATTTGCATCACTCAGTTGAACAAGTGCAAGTTTACTTCCTTCCCCTTTCTGATTTCTCCAACCAATTTTGTATAAATATACATTTAAATAATTATGCAGTAATATTGAGTTAATATGTTTTGTTATTTGTTCAAAGAGCATCAAATCCTTTGTTGGTGAAGAAAAGCTCAAGACTTTCATCAACTTTTGCTTGAAATATATTGCCGACTTGGACATTCCTGTGAAGAGGTATACTTAATAAATTATACACATATGGGACATGTACAGTACTTGTGCAGTTTATTTGAGACACAATTTTGAATATTGCTTGGGGTCTTTCTGGTATGGACCTCGTGTTGCCCTGTCTGTACAAAAAAGATCAATGGTGATATGCACCCAAGCTTGTGGGAGTTATCGAATGTAAGAAGTTTACTATGTGATTCTATGCCACACTGGACATTACAGGAAAATATGGCCCTGACAGTAAGACAATCACAGCACATGTTATATCTTAAAGAGCTGACCACCCATTATAATTATTTATTATGAAAAACACCAAAGGTGTTTTTTGGTTCCATTACATTCTATGCTTTTTTGTGTGTTTGCATTTCATTAACTTGTGGCTAACCAACAGTCTAATTTCAGTCTGTTTTGTTATCCTTCAGAGGAACCTTTATTGAGTTCAGAAATGGCATGTTAAATGTTTCACCTATTGGACGAAACTGCACACAAGAGGAGAGGATTGCATTCTTTGAGTATGACAAAGTGTGTAAAGGGAACTGTCAGTTATTGTGCAGTTCCAGAAAAAAATCCATTCCCACCCCACGGAAGATCATTGGAAATTCTGAGGGGGTGGGGGGTCTCAAAAGCCAAAATATTTAAAGGAAAGTATGGAGCTAAACTATTTTCAGAGGGGTGGGAGGGATTCAAACCAAAAACTTTCCGTGGGAGGGGAATGGATATTTTCTGGAACAACACATTTTGACATTACAAACCTGCAGCCATATTGGTGTTCCTAAAATATGTATTCTGTTGTTGTGGAAACGTTTTTGCACTATTAGGGAACACCATTTTGGCTACTGTGATTGAGTCTCTTGCACCCAGCCATTCTTTGCATCTAGCCATACAATTAAGACCACAAGACCTTTTTAACTAGAAAATTTTGTCTTGATGTACATGTTCTACCAAATTCTCAAAACAAAAGAAAACCACTATAATTTCCGCTTGGGGCTGAAAGAGTTCAATATTTCTTGGCCTAAGCAGACAAATGTCTCTCTTTGCACCTCTTTCGTACTTGATGACCCCAGAAAACATATCATACACATACAGTTTTTAAAACAAGAAAAGAAAAAAGGAGATATACATCTGTATAGTGTACTCTGCAGAGATCCATGCAGTGTCACTGGGTGGTTGTGACTTCTGTGCAAAAATTAAAACACAAGCAGCAGCTATTCAGAGACACTGCATTGGTGTCTGATGGGCAAGGACCCAGGCTTCTAGATATGGCTTCTATCGAAGTACTAGAACAGTCTGCGTGGACAAATATTAATTTCCATTACAAATTCGCCGTGTTGAAGCTCGTGCAAAATGCATACATGTATAATGACACATTACCCACCATCTTAAGTAGATGCATTATTGTCAAGCGAGATCATATGATCTCAACTAGGGCACGCAAATCTTTGATAGTGCCGCATTTCAACACGCGATACATGAAAGACTCCTTAGCATACCGAGGATCCGTGCTCTGGAACACGCTATCAACAAAACATAAGGATCTGGCATATGTGACACGTCGAAAGGACCTCGTCTGCATGCTTAAAACTTTGGATGTTTTTATTGATTTCAATTTTAAAGTTTTATCTGTGTCAACCACTAACTTTAAACAAAAAGATTTTACCTACTTTTAGTGCTAGTTTTTAAATTAATTCAAATGTAAATAGTTTTATAAGTTTAAATATTTTTAACTTTTAATACTTTTAATTTATACGACCCCACAAGCTGTTAGCTTTTATCCAAATCGTGTTTTTAAATAAAGGCAGGCAAAAGGCAAATTACTTGCCAGCTAAATTGTAAAAAGAGAAAGCTAAGACAAGCATACAAATGTACAACTGCCCAAGGAAAACAAAATTTAAGTGCTTAAGTACTGTAGTTTTCAAGCCCAGTATGTGTCAGTAGGATTTTTTTTAGGTTGAATCTGTACATGTATTTCTTGTGGGGGAGAAAGACTTGAGCCCACAAAAAGAGAGTAGCTCATTTTGAAGAGTATTAATTATTTTTATATTAATTGCCTTGTGGTGTGTTTTTCCACAGGTTCACAAAGTTAGAGACAAATTTGTGTCAATTTTGAGAGAAAAATTTGCTGATTATGGACTACAGCTAAGCATAGGTGGTCAAATAAGTTTTGACGTCTTCCCAAAAGGCTGGGACAAAACATATTGCCTGAGACATGTTGAAAAAGATGGGTACAAGGAAATCCATTTCTTTGGTGATAAATGCTATCAGGTACCTCTAACCTCTTATCTAATGAAGTCACTGAGTCATTGATACGTAATAAATAAAACTATCATTTACAGTCAACTCTCTCTAAGACGGACACCTTTCGGGACCAGCCCCAACTGTCCATCTTATTTCGTTTTCTTATGAACCTAGTAATGATGAGTCTCCCTGTAGCTCAATGTGCCCAGCATCAGACTAGTGTACCAAAAGTCATGAATTTGACTCCTGTTGGGAACTCAGAGTTTTTTCTTTTACATTCGTTATTACACTTTGTTCAATGTGGCAATGCAACAGGCTTACTTTTGACCTGCTTTATGCTATTTTCAGTCAAACTACCATGCAAATCTGGATGGGATTAAGGTAGTTAATTGACCAAATTGAATGTAAGCTATTTGAAGTCATCAGTTGAAGATGTCAAACGTTATTAAAAATGTCACTGGATGGCAATGATACAGAACACATCGCCATAAGCTTTTAAAAACCTTAATTACTAATACCGCCTGCATCCCTTTAAGTCCAGAATTTATATACATAACTTTCGTCCTACAAATTCATTTCATAATTTGATATTTAATCACAATTAGTGTGCGAGAAAGTCAAGTGCGCTCGTTTTGTAATAAAACTGTTCTCTTTTTCTACTTACTTCAGGGAGGAAATGACTTTGAAATCTACATGGACGAGCGGACCACAGGCCATAAAGTAACCTCGCCAGAAGATACTATGAAACAATTAAAGGAAATGTTCTATAGCTAAAAGTAAAGATTATTTTTATTTAAAGGTCTGTCTAGAAACATTTTATGTTAAACTTTAGAATGAATTAAATAGTTTTTATATTGGTCTCAACAGCTGGTACTGTACCATCGTAAAACGAGAACAAAGTTTTTGCTTTAAGTTTAGTTATTTATAATAACACGGTACTGTACATTGTAAAATACCTCCTTTCATGCAACATTTATTTTTATTTTATTTTTCAATTTCTAAATGCACTGCACGACTATGGAAAGGCTGCTAGCCTTGTGGGAAATCAAATAAAGACTGGCATCAAGGGAAATACTTCTTGAAGTTTTGTTTTTAATAATGCGCAGTTTGTCCTACAAGCCTCGTCAATTTATTTGAAACACGTGTAAAAACTTGAAGTAATATATCAAACACGAGAGGCAGTGTTTCATCGGGAAGGCCGGCCTGGGATATCCAAACACTGGGAAGAGAGTTAAAAATACGACATGCAGCGGAGTGTTTTTGACAAATTCGAGGTGTTTGGATAGCCGACGAAACACTGTTTGAGTGTTTCATATTATTATCTTCTCAATCGAAACAAAAACTTCGCAATAAGCGGGGAAATGGGGTAGACCGGGGTCGCCAAACCTCCTTCACGGCCATGATTTTCTTTGTTTTAACTTGATGAATTATTAAGAAGATATTCTGATACAATGTAACTCCTACTCAGGATCTGCCAAACCCTTACCAACACACCCTTTTTCTCTGTCAATGTTAGAAAATGGCAAGTTCAAAGTGTTTTACCGAGGGAAGGGGGAGTGTGGAAAACGAAGTGTTTTAGCACTAGCTGTGTCGAGGCTTACTGGTAGAATAACGCACGGCAACTGCATTTACTAAATGACTCTTGGAGAGGTTTGATACTTGTTCAAGAAGATTACCAACAACGAAACAAGTGACTGACTCCCTCGCTGTCAGCAATTTTATGAGCTGTGAAGTAGTCGTCACTAATGTGAGCAAAACGCAATGTGATTACCATTTATCCTTCTTTCTCTTCGCGCGCGAATCTTTTAAAGTAACCGTCTTAGTGATTAACATTTTTCTACATACAAGAAAGACAAAACTAACAAAGAGGTTCATGTAAGGGGGCGTCGACAAGTTTGGAGGTTTAGGTCAGACCCCTCGCACCTCCACCCCCCGCCTGCCCCCTTCCTTAACGTCCACAAGGAATTTCGCACTCACCATTTCTTAGAGTGACTGCGTTCATCAGTCGCAATAGTTAACGTTACTGATAAGTGAAACGTCAAGATCATTTTAATATGCTTAAAATACATTGAAAAGACCTAAGATTGTAATTGAAGCAATGTCTGCGGAATCACGAGCAATTTTGTGTGGCAATTTTTATGGGAAACTTTTAATTCATTTCGTGTAGATGAAAAAAAATTGTCAATTTTAATTTGACAAATATATTTGTTAACAAGCTGGTGTGTTAGCTTTTATGGGGCAAATAAAAGTTGTTACATAAAATGTGGCACATATTTCGTCAGCATATGTGGTCCCCAATCTCCAAACTCCCACTGACCACTGTGCGCGCGTATCTCTATGCGTATGTCTGATGTTCAGATCAGGGTCATTACTAGCGCACTAAACTTTGGACTGCTGACGAACAATTGTTGTGTCATCTACACAATCAAATACATTCGTCACATACAAAATTGACGGTGTAAACCCGGCTCAACTAAGTATAAGCTAAGATCTGATCAATGCCTTTATATGCTAGATTTTAACTCTGGGAGCTATACTAGAGCTTTTTTAATCAGCTGCGCCAAATCTTTGGAAAAAGTTTGTCCAAGCAAATTAGTCACATCCAATTTTTCTCTAGTTTTAACGTATTTTTATTTCTTAAGTTTTTCAATTTGGTCTATGTCAGTTATCATTTTTACTTTTTATCTTTTATCAATTTTAAGCGCATTTGATCAGTTTTTTATGACGTTTACTTAACTATGCAAATTTTAATTATTTTCTTAGTTCAGAAAAGATGGCGAACAGGTGACGCTTGCATATGTATTTACAAACTGCCTTGTTTATTTTTGAGACACTACTTCTTCTTGTTAACACTTCATCTGTTTTCTAGGGCTAGCGGTTTTTTATGACCTGTTATCTATTGTTTTAAGAACCAATGAAGTGATTCTTTCCGAGAGGCCTTGGTAGCGGGCGACACTACTGTTACTACAGCTTTGTTCAGTTTTGACTTGGAATTATATTCCGCAGTATGTCCACGATAGCGTGTCGTATGTGTCTCATCTTCCAACAGTAAATAACTGGATTTAAAGATGAATTAAGAAACATCAGCGTCAAAGTGTACAGAAACAAACGATCTGTAAATTCAGTTCTACTCGAATCAGAAATAATATGAAGCACGACCGACGTGCAATAGTCTGGCAAATAGCAAACCAAAAACACGAGATATACATAGAATGTACTGACGGCAGATTTTCTCTGCCTTACAACATTTTCCATTTCTTCATTCTGTGCTTCTTGATGTACTTGTAGGGCTTGCATTTGGTTTGTGTGGCGTCGCACAACTGAATAAATTATGCAATAAAAAACGGTTGTGAAAATGAAACAAAGTCCCAAAATAAAAGCTATAACTATATCTAACTTAGTAATATCCCTGATCCAAAGCCCAAGTAACGAAAGAACTGCACTTAAAACCCATATTAAGATCACCACAGCAACAACACGCTTGTGAGTCACAAGTTCCTGATATCTGAGATGAAGATGAATAGCTAAGAACCTGTCTACACTTATGGCCACAACAATAAAGAATGAAGCATAATTAACAATTATCCTGCGAAATCGCGCGGAATATCGCCTGATACTTAGCCGACGAGGCCGTAGGCCGAGTTGGCTAAAATCAGACGATATTCCGGAAGATTGAGCAGGATAATTGTTTTATTATTCAACAAATTGTCAACGAAACACATTTTGCAGAAAGAAAAACTGTAATTATGCAACGCTTTACAAGATTTCGGACGAATCTTCGCAACCTACGTATATGGCAGGATATCTGTTATGTACGGATGACAGATATCGTTAACATTTTGACCATATATGGGCAGCGCGCGCATGTGTTGAATAATAACCGAATAAAACTGTCATTGTGGTAAGCGCGGTGTACGTAGAACGAAAGCTACTGTCTTCAGCGCTTTGCTGTAACTGCTTGACCATCAGTGCGATGTACAAAGGTTGAGCCAGTAAACCAACACCAAGATCAGAAACAGCAAGACTCAGGAGCAATGTCTTTAAATGTTTCGGCAACGACGAAGTTTTCCTAAGCGCGTGGATTGTGACAATGTTCAACATGATGGCGGTGTAGGATGAGAAGGCGTTGAACACGCAATTAGCGATGAGCGATGAATAGAGCGGGACAGCTACATTCATTCTATATAGAGAAAGCAATACTACAGTGAAAACTTTCCGTAGGCTTAATATTGTCTTGGCACAGGATGGCTTACCAAAAGCTGTCTTAAATAATAAATTAACACTTCCCGCTTACGTCTGTCTTTAATTATCTGTGCTTAATGCATCGCCGAAAATTAAAATTTAGTAGTCTGTCTGTCTGAATTCAAACAAAAGTGTTAAGTCAATTGAATATGCATGTAAACAGAAAAAACCTGAATTGCAGTCTCCGGCTTCGATTTTCGGATTCGAAATGGTACTGTTGCTCTCCCCAGAAGACAAATCGTTCGATTTTGCATAAACTGCGGGGCCCCTTATTTTCACTTGCCCGCATAGATTTCTTATCAACTTCAAGTTGACTTTGAAAGTGGTGATAGTTTAAGGACAATAAACCCAGTGCAATAATGCTAAGGAAATAGGATTAACTGCCATAGGCGTACGGGCACCTTCAGATCTAGGGGGGCGGAGACCTAACTGCCCGAAAAAAAAAATGACATGCGTCGAAAGCCGAATTAAGAGGCATATAAAACGGACAACAAAACGTTCATTGAAATAATTGTGTACAAACTTTGCCTACTTGCTTAAAGGAAACGATAGTTCTTAATTAATTTCGTGGCATTGCCCGAAGATGTCAATGCACTGAATCATTTTTCTTCGGAAATATTTTATTTATTCACTCTAGTTAAAAAAAAAAATTAAGGTATTTTTGGGGAGCCAATTTTACATTGTTTTCATCCACTTGAGAGAAATACAAAAGCGTGTGAGAAATTCAGGGGTAAATGAGTTAAAACATTTCGTCGAAAGTTTTGAGCTAGGCCTTAGAACTTACATTTGAGTCAAAAGCATTAGCTTCATCGCATTTGTAACGACTTTGTTTCAAGGTCTTACACTGCATCCACCATGCGCAAACACTCAAGCTATGGAAAATCCTAACTTCTGGTCGCCCTCGCCAATTTTCACTCCCTTCAAAATGATTGAAACTGAAACAAACTGAGGGATCACGCAGAATTTGCGAGAAAAATCGAACGTGATCAATGTTTGAGAGGAAACAAAAGCAGATAACTTTTGAACCACAAAGTTCGGTATATTTCCAATACTTTTCTGTTGATGTAACTCGTTTTGAACATAATGTTGAGATTTGTCGGCTTATTTTCTATTTTTTTTCCTAGGCTTGTTGCCCGAATTCTTACCATTTTGCCCGAAAAATTTTGGCACTGGGGGGGCTGCAGCCCCCCTCGCCCCCCCGCCTCGTACGCCTATGTTAACTGCAACTGAGTTCTCCGTGACTGTAGGTGTTGAATAAATGTCGTGGGAAATAGCACTAATTTTACAACCGACTTCTGAAAGCGCAACACGCGATCAGAATGTTTGATAAAAAGCAAATGTCATATTAGCTAAGTATTTTCAACTTTGGCGAAACTTTATTTCCATACACGGCCGTAGCTAGCGAACCGCACTTGCCTCGATAAAAATTTTGATTTCTTTATTTGCTTATTTCAGGCAAGAGAATCAGATTTTTGTCATATTTGTAAGTTGCTATGCATTAAAAAAAGTACACGTGAAAGAAGTGTTTTTTTATTTTTTTTCTGATGTTGCCTCGGTTAGAATCGGTAATGACAAGTTTCTTATTTTCATTGAGGTGTTTACTTGTTATGCAAACTGGAGCTCGGTTTTAATATTTCCAGGTGCCTTTTGCTTCTACTTAAAAACGCCAGTCCTCTTGGCGAAACCATTTAAATACTAGTGGTAACCACAGGTTAGAAAGTGCGGGCCTCGATGCAGTTAAGAGAAGGTACTGGGAGGGAAGTGTTTATAAATCACTGGACAAAAGAAAATTATTCCGAGTAAGGTCGAGTAACGCGTCACGCTTAAGTCACGAATGTTTTTTATCATTTCCTATTGCCGCGAACGGGAGGAAAGGGAGAACCAAAGCACAGTCAACGAAATGTGGCAGGCCATGAAAAATGCATGGAAGGAGACGTGTGAGGAAACGCTGGGAAGAGAGCGCAAACAGCATAAGACCTTTTTGAGTCTAGACACCCTGAAGAAGATAGAAGCCAGGAAGAAGGTGAAGGAGACGTTGAATCACAGCAGAACACGAGCTAAGAAAGCAGAAGCTCGCATCAGATACTCGGAAGTCAACAAGGAAGTTAAACGTAGCATCAGAAACGACCGAAGGAACTTTGTGGAAGACCTCGCGCGACAGGCAGAGGAGGCATCAGGCAGAGGCGATGCAAAAGAGCTATATTCCATCACAAGGAAACTGGCAGGTGATAGAAAGATCCCGGAAAGACCTGTCAGAGACAAGAGCGGAGAGTTGCTCACTGACCAAAAAGAACAGCGAAAAAGGTGGGCAGATCATTTCAAAGAACTACTCAATAGACCTCCGCCAAGCGAGCTGCCTGACATACAACCAGCCAACACACCTTTGCAGGTCAGCGAGAGTAAGCCAAGTGAAGCAGAGATCAAGAGAGCCATCAGACAACTGAAGAATGGAAAAGCAGCTGGTCCCGATGGCATACCATCAGAAGTCATCAAGGCAGATCTAAACACCTCGACCAAAATGCTGTATGAACTGTTTGGCAAGATCTGGGAAACGAACGAGATACCAGATGATTGGAAAGAAGGCTACCTAATCAAACTTCCAAAGAAGGGAGATCTGAAGGAATGTAAGAACTGGAGAGGAATCATGCTGCTGTCAACGGCCGGAAAAGTACTGAATAGGATAATTCTGGAGAGGTTGAAAGTAGAGGTGGACAAACGGTTGAGAGAAGAACAGGCTGGGTTCAGGAAAGATAGGTCATGCACAGATCAAATTGCTACCCTGAGGATCATCTTGGAACAGTCTTTAGAGTGGAACTCTCCTGTTTATGCGACCTTTGTGGACTATGAGAAGGCATTCGATAGCGTTGATAGGGAAGTGTTGTGGAAGCTGCTACGCCACTATGGCATCCCAGAGAAATACATCACTCTTATACAGAAGACCTATGAGAAGTGCACCTGTAGAGTCATCCACAACGGAGTTCTTTCAGAACTGTTTGAGATGCTCACTGGAGTGCGCCAGGGTTGCTTGCTGTCGCCCTTCTTGTTCCTGCTTGTCATCGACTGGATAATGCGGAGGACGACAGAAAAACATCAGGATGGCATACAGTGGACACTCACGACCCGGTTAGAAGATCTTGACTTCGCCGACGACATTGCCCTTCTTTCACATAACCACAGGAGCATGCAATCCAAGCTAACAAGACTGGCAAAGATCTCAATGCAGACGGGCCTTAGGATCAGCAAATCCAAGACGAAGGTGATGAGGGTTAACACCAAGAATGCAGATAGGATAGAACTAGATGAGGATGAAATCGACGAGGTGGAGGACTTTGCGTACCTTGGAAGTAACATCAGCAAGGACGGTGGATCTGATCAGGACATACGAGTGAGGATCGGAAAGGCAAGAACTGCATTCACCATCTTGACACCTGTTTGGAGATCAAAAGTGATTTCCAGAAAGACCAAACTACGGTTATTTAATACCAACGTAAAGTCAGTCCTCCTTTACGGCTCTGAAACGTGGAGAGTAACAAAAGCGAACTCCGCCAAACTGCAGACCTTTATCAACAAATGCCTGAGATCCATCATGGGCATCCACTGGCCAGAGGTCATAACAAATGAAGAGCTTTGGACAACAACTGAGCAGGAAAGGATCAACATCCAGATAAGAAGGCGAAAGTGGGGTTGGATTGGGCACACCCTCAGGAAAACAAACTGCAATGTCACCAAGCAGGCACTGAGATGGAACCCACAGGGGAAGAGGAGCCGAGGCCGTCCCAGAAACAGCTGGAGGAGGACGGTTGATGACGAGGTGAGCAAAGCAGGCTACACCTGGAGGCAGATTGAAAGGCTAGCCCAAAACAGAACACGATGGCGAGCAGTGGTTTCCGTGGACCTATGCTCCATGGGGAGCGAAAGGGTTTAAGTCATTGCCGCGAACCAATCAGAGT
>NW_027558168.1:0-50025 GCF_052425735.1 Oculina patagonica
GTGCAGACAAAAACAACACATAACAAATTATATTTGATTATGTTCGCATTAAAATTATACACAGATATTAATTAACTTGGATTATATAACAATATAAAACATTACAGTTTACATGTAAACAAAGAAAAATATTTGCTTAATTTACATTCAAAGTTATAAATTCGAAATAGTATTAATCAACTCGCAGAAATTTTGCCACAAGGTGCTCACAGTAGACTTGTGAACTTCTATGATAGTTCATGAAAAAAGATACTTATGTTTTCTAGGAAGGCTCAGTTTGAATGTTGAAATTTTCTTATATTTGCTGATGTAATAGTTTGCATGTAGTACATGTATGTTCTGTTTACAGGACTCTTGATTCAGCAAGGTGCCATGGATGATATTAAAAGGTTACATTTGCATAAAAAATAAGGTGTCTGTCATTACTTTTTTATGGTATTACTTCTTGTTAATGATTGATTGACTAATTGATTGAGTGATTGATCAATTAGTTGTCTCAAAACTTGATGGGATTCCTTTTAAAATTTTTCATTTCTCTTTCGGCTTGACTTTGTTTTTCAGTCATCATCATAAGAAGAGATAGACTCATCTTGATAACGCTTTTACAGATAATTTGTCTGACGGGCCAAGCTGGATCCCAGTGCTCCTCTCCTTTTTACTGCTGGACACGAGCTCACTATTACACAACGTTACTATTATCCAGAAGATAACCGCTGGTTTATTGTTGGGGGAGATTTGGGGGACCTTGTTGGGGTAATGGATTTCTCCCAGAAAAATTCGCTGGCTGCAGACGACTGCCAAGTTAACGAAAGAGGAATCTCCATGTTCAATAACAAACTTCTAAGCGATGTAAGCCTTGTTGTTCGAGCCTCGAGTGACGAAGGTGAGCCCAAGAAAAGCAAGATGGCGATTCCTGCCCACAAGTTTGTGTTGTCGATTTGTAGTCCTGTGTTTTTCGCCATGTTTTGTGGAGAGCTGGCCGAGAAATCGGACTCTGTTGACTTGCCAGACTGCGAGTACGAGGGAGTGTTGGAAATGCTACGATACATGTACGGCGGAGAGGCGGAATTAAACGAAAACAATATGTTGGAAGTGCTGTATGTGGCAAAGAAATACATTGTAGAGTCACTTGTTGATGAATGTATGGATTTTGTCCAAAATAACTTGAATCCAGCAAACGTGTTTTGGGTTCTGTCACATGCTCAGCAATATGATGAGAAGATTCTTGTGGATCAATGCTGGGATTTGATTGACAGAGAAACTGAAGAAGCTGTGAAATCAGAGGGATTTGCGACAATTGAGAGGTCCTTACTTGAAGCAGTTGTCAAGAGAGATTCATTGACAATCAAAGAGGTAGATTTGTTCAAAGCTGTTGATCTTTGGGCTTCAATGGAATGTGAGAGGCAAGGATTGACTCCAGATGGCAATGTAAAAAGGTGCATTCTCGGAGAGGTTATTGTTAAACTCGTACGTTTTCCAGTGATGGAGGAAAAAGAGTTTGCTAGTGTTGTGCTTAACAGTGAAATACTTAAACCACAAGAAGTTGTTAACGTAAGGGAGCATTTTAATTCAGTTTTAACCACACCAGTGGGTTTCTGTGGAGACAAAAGACGTGGCACATACCAATCATGTTTTAGATTCAATGATGCTTATGAAGGTAGTCAAGTACATCCGGAGAATTGCATTCACTTCCACGTCAACAAAGACATTGTGCTCCATGGAATTCGACTTTTTGGCAGTAAAAATAATGAAATTGAAGTGATATTTTTGACTGTAGAGGAAATTCACAGTGGTCATATTGTTGTCAATAAATCTGGGAAATTCTCATCTGCTCTATTTCATAAAAAATATTTTCACTATTATGGCTATGATGTGATGTTTAATCCAGTTTATTTGAGCCAAGGATGTCGTTATTATGTTAAAGTAAAAACAAATGGTCCAAAGTCATACTCTGGGAGCTGTGGTGACAGTGAAGTGACATCACATGGTGTGACATTTTTCTTCAGAAATTATTGTTCAAATTGTTACACAAGCACTGGCTCGGGACAATTTCCAGACTTTCTTTTTAAGCTACAATGACCGTACAATGCAGTGCTTTATTGGTAGGAGCTGTGAACAGAAGCAGTGTTTAACTTATTATTTTGATCAGTTTGGCTCTTTCAAATAGTTATAGGGGATCAATAGTAGCAAACCTATAACGGATCAATGGTCGTTTCTGGGAAACTGCCCACCTACCCCTCCCTAAACCTAACATTTTGCCCAAAGAAAGAAGTCAGTGTTAATGTTAGGTTAGGGGAGGGGTAGGTGGGCAGTTTCCCAGAAACGACCATTGATCCGTTATAGGTTTCCTACATGTAGATTTGAGAGTGCTTCCAGCATAATTGTTGGCCTCATGGAAGCAGCATTTCTACCTCAGTGCCTCATTGCAGTAGCTTTTGGGTGCATTTCATGTTATGCTTAAAAAAATTTACTATTTTTAATTTACTGGTACTAGTCATTATACATGAAGTGATTGGCAGCATGTGTTTATTTCATGTACATTTCAGCCATTTTAAAACCATTATTACCATATTTACTTGAATAAGTGCCGCCCCAGATTAAGTGCCGCCCTCAAATATGTGCCGCATTTGAGACAAAAAAGTTAGTAAGCGCCGCAACTCGCATATGAAAGTGACGGGGATGCTCGTCGTCTCGCTTAGGGGTGTAAATTTAGTATTTTTGGTCTCGCTTAGGGTGTTCCGGGAAAAACGCCAATATTTTTAGCAATTAAGATAATGGTCTCGTTTAGGGTTACACACGAAGAAATATACAAATATAAATTCTATTCTTAGTTTTTTGGTATCTTTTAGGGGTCAAGAAAAGCTTGAGCCACACCCAGATTGGTCTTTTTTAGGGGTTCTTTTCAAAATTATCGACGAGCATCCCCGTCCGTTTCATATAGGATTCCCCCCTGGGTAAGCAGTGCAGTCCCCATGCGGCACTTATTCAAGGAATTCCGTTTAAAACAGCACTACAAAGCAACTATAAAACAAACTTGGACATTTCTTTCCATCAAAAGCGATGTTTTGCAGTTCAAAGTGATTGTTTTACCGCTCGCACATTAGTTTTCTATCCAACATTCTTACAATACGTACATGCAGTTCTGTAATTGTTGTGAACGCCGCAAACTTGCCAGGACAGCTAGCGCCACTTCTCTCTTCAGCAAGACACGAATACTGACAATCAAAAGGCGCTATTTTCAATCACTGTATTAAAAGATTAGATTTTTTGTGATGTCCAATTTGTAAATAAGCGCTGCCCTCAAATAAGCGCCGCACTTGAAGCTGGAAAAATTTTAAGAAGTGTCGTGGCGCTTATTCGAGTAAATACAGTACTCTTCCTTTAATTTGTGATTATGAAAAAGGGAGACATGGTCCAGCTTTTTTTTTACCCAAGTAGTCAATCAATGTAACAAATTGATGTTCCATGGCTAGTAGAGATTGGATTACTGGTAAGCACCCAAAAAGTGTGAAATAAAGAAGACGTCATTTTTTTGTAGTTTTAATTTTTTTTGGCGAATGAATGAATGGGAGAAGGAACAAACAGTTGAACAGAGGATAAAAGGAAGGAAGCAACGGAGGGAGGAAGGAAGGAAGGAAGAAAGGATCAATTATTCACTAGAAAACAGATTCAAAGGAATATAACTTATTACAAACCTTGGGACGAGTCTGTTATATTCCTTAATGACTCAAAATAAAAAAAAACTGTTCAGAGCTGGTCATGAAAGATTATTACACCAAGATTAGAGGTGTTTGAAAGGGGATATGGTGTAGTCCTTCTGGTTACTTGGGCAGTAGGTGAGAACTACATTTTTTAAATTCTTTTGACTTTAAAATTTGTGGGATTCCTGGCATTTCCGGACGATTTTTTTTTTTTTTTTGCAAATCTCAGTCCCATTCCCCGATTTCTTTTTTGTGATTCACTGGGGGTTTTTTAGGAAAAAATAGCAAATTTATTGCCTCCTAGCAAATGCACAGTCTTTGCGGTTAAAACCCGTCCTGGTTAGGCTTATCTGGCCACTAATTTAACCCTGCACATGTACGCAAAGCGGATCTATTATTGTGGATTGCGTGACAAGATTTTCCCGCGAAATCAGGGCGCAAAGGTTGGGATAGCCACCCATAGCCAACACTTCACAGCGTGTGTATGAATTTTCTGGTGTATTGGGTATATCATGGATAGTAAAAAGACTGGATAGGAAACTAGTGATCACGTGGGGTGTTTCCGGTTCGCTGATTGGCTGACCTCTGGTTCAAGATGGCTGCAACATGGTGGAAATTTGTGACGTGAAGAGATGGCGAAAGTATAGCGTAAGTATAGCAAAATTATAAGGATTCGTGTCCAACTTTTGTTGATTTTGCTTGTTTTAGCGCTTATTTATTTGCAAGTTATAATGTTTTCTTTATCTTTTGTTTTACGGCGATTTCAAACCGGCCAAGCCACACGTGAATCTTCAAGGTAAGCACTTGATGTTGTTGTTTACTTTTATTTTGCCTTGTTTCTGAGAAAATCGCGTCACAGAATAAGGTCTTTTAGGTTCAAAAAGGGAGGAAATGTTGTATATTTTGTGACGCATTTATCTGTATGTTTTTCAGGAAACTGCTAGTCAATTTCTAGATTACTTGAAAGAATTTGCGTGAAATTGTGGCTTGAGCTTAATTAAACGACCTTTTGTTGCGAATTAAGACAACACGATAAACTTTTTTCGTGATTAATTTGCGTCGTGGCGTAGATGTGCGCTATGCGTGCTCAATTCAGGCAGTTCACAATAAGCGAGGCTAAATCAGAGAATATTTACTTGATATATTAGTAGAAAAATAATATTGAGCTTGTTTACATGATATATTTTGACAGTTGTTGTGTGGAAGTAATATATACCATGCACGATTTAGGATGCGAATTTTAAGGGTCTTTTTCTGTAACAGTGTTACGTGTTACACGAGACTACACGCATGCGCTTGTATAATGTATGTTGTTTAAATTTGCGCACGCATGTTTTACATGAAAATCTGATGTAACAAGGAGTTACAAGGTGTTACAGGGAGTTACAAGGTGTTACAGGGAGTTACAAGGTGTTACAGGGAGTTACAGGGAGTTACAGGGTGTTACAGGGTGTTACAAGGTGTTACAGGGTGTTACACAGTGTTACACAGTGTTACAAGGTGTTACAAGGTGTTACAAGGTGTTACAAGGTGTTACAAGGTGTTACAAGGTGTTACAAGGTGTTACAAGGTGTTACAAGGTGTTACAGGGTGTTACACAGTGTTACAGGGTGTTACAGGGTGTTACAAGGTGTTACACAGTGTTACAAGGTGTTACAGGGTGTTACAAGGTGTTACAAGGTGTTACAAGGTGTTACAGGGTGTTACAGGGTGTTACAGGGTGTTACAAGGTGTTACACAGTGTTACAAGGTGTTACAGGGTGTTACAGGGTGTTACAAGGTGTTACAGGGTGTTACAGGGTGTTACACAGTGTTACAAGGTGTTACAAGGTGTTACAAGGTGTTACACAGTGTTACAAGGTGTTACAGGGTGTTACAGGGTGTTACAGGGTGTTACAGGGTGTTACAGGGTGTTACAAGATGTTACACAGTGTTACAAGGTGTTACAAGGTGTTACAGGGTGTTACTGGGTGTTACAAGGTGTTACAGGGTGTTACAGGGTGTTACAAGGTGTTACAAGGTGTTACAAGGTGTTACAAGGTGTTACAGGGTGTTACAGGGTGTTACAAGGTGTTACAGGGTGTTACACAGTGTTACAAGGTGTTACAGGGTGTTACAGGGTGTTACAGGGTGTTACAGGGTGTTACAAGATGTTACACAGTGTTACAAGGTGTTACAAGGTGTTACAGGGTGTTACTGGGTGTTACAAGGTGTTACAGGGTGTTACAGGGTGTTACAAGGTGTTACAAGGTGTTACAAGGTGTTACAAGGTGTTACAGGGTGTTACAAGGTGTTACAAGGTGTTACAAGGTGTTACAGGGTGTTACACGGTGTTACAAGGTGTTACACAGTGTTACAGGGTGTTACACGGTGTTACACGGTGTTACACGGTGTTACACGGTGTTGAGACTCAAATACTTAGTGGAAACCTCCACTATCATCTAACATACTGCCATCTTACTGGGTGTTTTTGCAGGGCCAGCGATTCGAGGAAACTAGAAAGAGTGCAGGAATATAGAGAGAAAAAGTCAATATAAAAGCAAAGATTGGAACGTGCAGAACTACCCACACTACTGGATAGAAGACTAAATTATATCGCATCACCAATGTACAAAATAAAAAATGGACTGTGCCTGAAAAATGGTTGCGATCTATTCACAGCTGATTATTCCCTTACGATCTGAAACTGAAAAAACTTCCCTCCATCCAGACATTTAAACAGGAGAACCGTTATTAGAAATTAGACTCATTGTTTTAAATTGTTGTGAATTTTGTATTGTTATACAAGACGCTTGCATTATGACCCAACAATTTCTTAAATATTGTTTTTTTATCGCTTTCTATTCCGACGGAGAGTTGAGAAGGTGTTTTAGAACTTTTTGGGCTTTAAAATTTTCTGACTGAATTATTGGGGTACAACGATTTTGGCAGAGACATTTTTAGGGTTGATAAAACCTAGCATTCTCCATGATATGTCAAACAGATTCACGATATTTTCAAAACTCGCGAAGGACTTCACGCTTTAAATATTTTTTCGTTTACAAATAAAGGTCATCATCATAAGTATTATTATTATTATTATTATTATTATTATTATTATTATTATTATTATTGTCATATTATTATTATTATTAGTGATAACTTTCCTGCTTCAAGTGGATGGTTTTTACAAGAATGTGTTTATAATTATGTGAGTACAGTAATTAGACTTGTAATCTTTAGTTTTCGTTGCTGTTTGTAAAGTTTTTTAGTTATTACACAGCCTAGTAGGCCTTTCTCGATTATGCTAGCATTTTTTTCGGCATTTTTTGGGAAAACGAGCATTTTTTTTTTCGTTTTTTTTTGAAAAAGAATTGCTAGCATTTTCTGTCGTTTCTCATGACTGTGATCCAGATTTCAGCACCCAGAAGGATAAGAAATCCTAAAGTTTCACAATTTTGATTACTTAATTTGATTGTTTTATGTCTGTTTCGACTGTTTGTGCATTGTGTTACTTGTTTACTTGTGTTGTGTTACTTGTGTGCGTTTTTTTAATTTTTTTTTTTAATTTTTATTTTTTTTTAATTTTTTTTTTATAAACAAACAATTATTAAGTATCACCAGAATTACATAATCTAGATCATGTACTTCTGGTATCACCTGTTGTTGATATGAGCATAGTTTGTACGTTTTGTTTGAAATAAAACAAAGCATTCTTTGGAATTCAAGTGGCATTTTTTAAAGAAATCAGGCATTATTTTAGCATTTTTTGGGCTTTATGCGAGAATTTCTAGTAGCATTAAATGCCAGTTTTACTAGCATAATCGAGAAAGGCCTACAGCCTAGTCCCTATAGGCGTTCTCTCTTGCCCCGTTCTCCTAAAAAAGTCTGGGAAGGGCTGGGTGAGTCTCTCTCGATTACGTCATGGCTTACAGTAGGGTCCAGGTTTGACCGAGCGGAGAACGCCTAGGGACTAGGCTGGTTCTTATACATTTGATGTAACGAGTGCCTTATTAGTTTTTTTATTAGACTCGTGCGTCGAGGAAGAGAAACTTCTAGCTCCCAGACGGTATGGATAGCCCCCACTTTGTAAAGATATGACTGCCATCTGCCTAAAGTTTGTGAATGAATAAAGGTGGACGCATGAACTATCTCACACTCTCTAACTTGTTTTTTTATTTCTTTGGGGAGAAATAGGGGCTTTTTGTGTTCCGCTCTTGCCCACTCTTCTCATTTAGGGCTTAATAATCTATTTGAAGGATCTCAAAATTTGGATTCCACAGTTCGATACGTACCTTCCCGTCACTAATACCTGAGTACCCCCACCTGAGAACAATGGTGAGCTTACGATACCTGTATTCAAGAAGGGCGTGGTTGCACCCATTTACTACCTGGATTTAATATCATTTGCTGTATTAATGAAATTAAAGATAGGCCACTTATCTCTTTTAAAGTAGGGGTAATACTAAGGGAATAAACTTTTGGATTGCTAAAAGCAATTCAGAAATTTTTTTTGAGTTCAATTTGCCCGAAATGTTTTCTTTTTATATCGTTCTACGATTTTTTACCCACTGTGCGCCGTGCATATGTCCCTCTAGCCTGTTCCAGGCTCTCGGCTTGTGGGGAAGAGCGTAAAAAGCGGGTGAGCGCGGAAATCGTCTTTTCCGCGCTCGCCCGCTTTTTACGCTCTTCCCCACAAGCCGAGAGCCTGGAACAGGCTAATGTCCCTCATAATGGCCATTTGCTTTTAAATTCCAGACGTATCGATATTCCCACGATTTTAAGGAACGGACCATTATTTTTATTTTTTTTTTATCTATGCACCTCTGCAAACAAATTTTTTCTAACATCGCCTTCCTGCAAACAATTGTTTTTCGACCTTTTTTAAACACGATCTGACACAAAAAGGAGGTTCGCTTTTGCTGTCATCAATCATTATTTAATTCAATATTTTATGGTGGCGACCAATAAACACCTCTGAACTCATCTTTTTCGTTTCCTGAGACGTACACTACAAAGATTGGCGGCAGTAAAAAGCGAAACAGTTGCTTGAATTTTAAATGTCCAGTCCTTGCATTTTGAAAAACGCAATAATTGAATCTATTTTTCGAAGAAAACTTCACAAAAGCTATACCCAATTTATGTTAGACATGTAAGCTTCTAGTTATAGCTTGTGGTTTCTTTATAAAACACCATTTTATTTCCTGCGCAGCTCACCTACTGGCGCAAATAAAGAGCGTATGACAGGCAATATCACGGCAAAGGGAGTAGCAGGCTTTTGTGCTATTCCACAGTAGTGGAGTCCTGATCCTTTTTGACGATGTTCCCACAAGCCATCGTACTCGTACCATCCGGCCTGTGGTACCAGCGGTGAAGGGAGGCACATTGCTGACTTAAAGTGATTACCATTGCCGTACGTCACTCCGAATAACTTGTACCTTATTATAGGAATATAACGAGGCATTTTAACAACGCGACCAAAATTTACGGGTAATAAAATTAACGCGAATTTAGGAAAAGTTCTGGTTAAGGGTTATACCTTATTATAGGAAATTAACGCTTGTGTTAATTAAGGTATTTGAAATTAACGCGACTTAAATTAACGCGAATTGAAGGAAAAATTACTTCCCAATAAAGGAAATTAACGCGAAAGACAGGGTAACATTTCAAAATGAAGGAAATTAACGCGACGTACACAACAGGAACAAGTTTATTTCAACACTTGTAGGCGTATAATCTTAAACGAAAACAATGTTCGTGGTACTTTTTCCACTTTGAGCGTTCTTCACAGTATCAATGATAGTGGCAGATAAAATTATGCTTTTTCCTTGGAGTCAAGAACATCTGGACTGTAACGAAAAATTGGGGCCAAAATAATGGAAATTAACGTCATGGAAATTAACGCTCCACTTAATTAACGGCGCGGAAATTAACGTTAACAAAAATTAACGCGACTTGAATTAACGCGAAAGTTTGAAATTCGCGTTAATTTCATGACGCGTTAATTTCCTATAATAAGGTAGTAAAAAAAGTTAACACGAATTTTTGAAATTCGCGTTAATAACATGTATCGTTAATTTCCTATAATAAGGTAAGTCGTGAGTGACCCATTAGCTTTGATAGTGACATCGTCGGGAAGATGACCTACTTCTGAAACGCCCATTTCTTGACAAAATGTCAACGTTAAATGGCAAGACGAGTGGTATTCCTTGAACAAAGAACCGCTGAGATTCTGACCTTGAGCCCTGGCACAATGAGGAGCCTTTTGACTTCTTTTTGCGAAGGCAAGGAACAGAGGTTGTCTTGTGAAGCTAGCAAGGCGTGACAGGCCGCACAATCTCTACCGGTGTGAAACATTTGAGAACTTTTTATATTTTTGCTCTAACGAGCATATCGTTTTAAGATTTCCCTCTCTTAAAAGATATGATAGGTGGATCTTTAAAGATCTGTAAGATTTTTAAGAAAGCCAATTCTTTTTTGTCATGTATTAAATGTGTTTTCCACGGTGTAGATCTGTAATAGCCACGAGGCCCATGGTTTCATCTAGAGATGTTTATTTCTGCTGGTCTTTAATTTGCAATTATTTTCAAATTCCCTCTCTTATTTTGTAAGTTTTATTCATGACAACAGTAGTGTTACTCTTGTCCTTTTTAATTTTTAAAAGCTTATGTCCGTGTTTTTTTTTTAATTTCCTAAGTGCTTTTCGTTTTCTGCGTGACAAGTTTTGCTTTAGGCTTTGTTCTTTGTGTTTCTGCAAGCTGTCATCTATCCTCTTCCATTGTTAGCTCTCGAGGGCGACTGTTGGTTGTACTGGAGTATTCCAGTCTGATTTAACGTAGAAAGGGTGAACATATCTATTTTGTCAGTAGAATTCGAACATGTATTCAAGACGAGATCGTCTTATTTTGTTTTTATTAGATGTGTACACCGGAAGAAGATTTTAGACCCCGTGAGATAAGTTTGGTTTGCTCGTCAGTTAATTATAATTTTTTGTTGCAGAGACCTGTAAATTTCTCTCCATTACATGAAGATTCAACAATTTTTAAAGAATGGGTTGTGGCATTATATTTGTGTAGGCTAGCGAAGAGTTTCTTTATAATGTTCGAATAACTATGTTAACCGTATTTTCTCAATTAAACACTGGGTACCGAATAAACCGAATAAACGCCGGGTCTCCAAGGTGGAGTTGAAAATAGACCCCTCAGGTATTTATTTGAGTAATAATAAGCTGTAGGTATATTTGATGGATACGTGTTTGTCAAAAATACCCGTAAAACCCCTTGCTTAATAACACCGGGCTCAAATAATCTGCAGGAGTCAAATAAATGCCGGGTCCACCAGGCTAAGTTTAAAATTAATGCCCCGAGTGTTTAATTGAGAAAATACGGGTATATAGATATTTATGAAGTTTAATTCAATGAAATGTAATATACTGTTCATATTTAATTGCTGCAATATAAATTTACTGTTTTTAAGAAAAGGGTCAGCTTTTTAATAATTTATTAGTTGAATTTATTTCCTACATGACCACTTTGAAATTCCAATTTGGTCTAATAAAATGATTTTATACCGTCTGCAAACATTTACATACTTTTAGTCTTCATACTTTTAGTCTATATATATTTTGTCTCATACTTTCATTTTTGAAAGTTTTTCTTTTCATTGATAGATTATTACAAGTTTCTCTGACTTCCATGCAAACTATTTTTAAATACCTTCGATGTTTGCAAACAATTTATTTTGTCTTTTTAGGCCCTGCAAACCATTTTTTAAATATTTTTCACCCCCCCCCCCCCCCGCCTCCAAAAAAATAATGGTCCGTCCCTAAGTAAAACGTGCATTACACGTGAACAACAAATGGATTCCACGTTTTGCTACCGCGCGACTTTTCATGTAGGAAGGAAAATCCCACGGTCTTCACTTGGATTGGCAGGCAACATGCCTCGTCAACTAAAGGTGAAGGATAATTGCATCGGGTACGATGATGGCAATAACTTTGAAGTTTTGACGAACTTTTCCTTTGAGCCTGTCTGCCAAGTGCAGACAGGAAAAACCAGTGGCTATGTTGCCAAAGTGTATTGCCAAGGCGACCCCAACTTCAAGTAAGTTTTCTGAGATTTTTTTGCAGTTCCGATTGGCGCGCACGTGTTGTTGGATATCAAAGATCTATTCTAATGGAATTTCAACCTCATAATTTTCTAATAACTACAATAACGAAATAATTGATCGATTTATTCTCACTTAGAATGTGCTACTATTCAAATGATGAAGCGAAAAGCGTGCAGACGTTCTGTGGAGCTCTTAACAAAGCCTTCGGTGGAGGCCTGCTCACCAGAAAAGAGTTCAAAGGCCTTTTTGAGGATTACATCTTCTCATTGACCTTCGCGGCTAAAAGTAAAGCGATACAGGAGGGAGCACGATTCAAATTCGATGCAGCATCCTGTTGTGGCCTTCAGCCAGGTAAGATTTTAAAACCTTTTTGTTGAATATTATATTTATATATCCACAATGATCAAAAGCGCGGGAAAATGTTGCCTGCCTCACCACAAAATGATGTTTAAATTTTCACGGTATCTCAGTTTCGTGAAGAATAATTTAATATTGGAAGAAGGACTAGATCAGTTTTAAGCGATAGAATTAGCTATTCTTTGTCTCTGAAAATATTTTCAAGCCTGTTTGTTCAGTATTTCGCGTTGACTGGAACCACCGCATGCATGCATATACTGCCGTTGCCTAGCACGTGACCAAAATATTCCTGAATTGAAATGTCACTTTCTTGCTTGAGAAACCTTGAAATTATAAACTGATTTTAAAAAGATTTCGCACGCATGCTTTTAACTGCTAATTTTAAGCGTCAATTATTATTGGAGGCATAAAACAGGACTCCCGAAGCTAATATATAAGAGAAATATAATCGATATTCGCGCAAAGCGCGAGAACTGGTTACGAACAGTCTCATTTGTCTCAACCTCCCTGGTACCTAGAACAACAAAGGAGAAGAAGGAGAGAGAGAGCCTGGGATCGATCGAGGTTGCCGGATGTCAGGACTTAGGGACGGACCATTAGAAAAGTGATAGGGGGGGGGGGGTGGGGAATTTTCGGCTTGCACGAATTTTTTTTCCTGTCCATTTCTTGTGCAGGAATTTTTTTTTCGGGTGAAACCCTCTGCTCGAATTTTTTTTAAATAAATGTTTTTTTTTTTTAGACAAATGCCATGCATTGTTGCTTTATACCATGTTTTTGACAAATGTTGCTTTGTTGATTATTTGCTTAATAGTTTAAATACTTTAAAAATGCTGTTGTTCATTGATTTCATCCGTTAGGGACTGTCAATAAGTACTGAGAGGGGGGATTGGGGGAAGGGGATCAAGGGGCGGTGCAATTGGAAAAGTGGAGGCTGAAAAATATGTGACCCACCCCTTCCTTCTAGCTCAAAATTGACTGACCAAGCCCTAATCGAGGGTTGGAAATACATGATCCACCCCTTTCTACAAAAAATAATTAATAAGGAAAACGTATTTTTGATTGTCTGTAATGGATTAGAGGTTTTTGAATTGATATCAGCTTTTAAAGTGCGATCCCAATCATACGCCACCCTGTGTCCCTAATGGACACTGTGTACATCTTAAAGCAGGATGAATTAAATTTTATTTCTCACTTCGTATAACAGATTTGTGTTTTTCACATACAGTCGAAGCTCTCGTAAGCGGACACCCTCAGGACGCGAAAAAAATTTCCATAACTGGAGCTGGCCGCTTACGAGAATGGTTCTCGTTAGCGGCCACTAGAGGTGTGGGGGATAGATGGCTACTTAGGGACGGACCATTAGAAAAGTGATGGGGGGGGGGGGGGTGGGGAAAAAACCAAAAAAAAATTCATGCAAGCCAAAATGGGCGGACGTAGATGACGACAGAACAAGCACTGAAATGTGGTACTGTAATTACTGTAAAATCATTGTCACAAACGGCGATGTGAATTTGATTGATAATAACAAGATACAGAGGTTGTTAGTAGGATTTTCTTTCGGGTGTCCGTTTACGGGAGCTTAAAAACAAAGAAAAAGTCTAAGTCGTAATCTCTGAATGTGTCCGCGGCCGGTTACGGGAATGTCCGGTTACGGGAATGTCCGCTTACGAGAATGTAAAAATACAGAGTTTGTATAGGAGTTAAAACGGGGGGTTTCAAACAAGGCGGCCGTAAGTAGAGCTGTCCGCTTACGGGAGTGTCCGTTAAGAGAGCTTCGACTGTGTTGCTGTGTAAAGTCCGTGTGAAAACTTAGAATGTTATGATCACAATGTATCTAGGGGGTCAGCGTCAGCGTTTTCCACCATATATTTCGTCGAAAAATTGATCTCATCAAGTGTTAAATGATGACAGGTATTTTCAGAGCTTAATAGGACCTTTCCTTCTGCACGAATTTTTTTTTCTTTGCCTTCCCCTTTGCACGATTTTTTTTTCTTACCATTTTGGCTTGCATGAATTTTTTTTTGGTTTTTTCCCCCACCCCCCCCCCCCCCATCACTTTTCTAATGGTCCGTCCCTTACTGTATTTTAATCTTTTTCTTTAAGAATATCAACATCAGGAAACGTATTGTGGGTGTGGATGTGATACCACATTTGAGGCAACAGGGGAACAAAACGAATTGTGGATTGAATGTCACAAGTGTAAAAAGTGGTGGAAGGCTTTATGTGCCAAACTAAGCAAAGAAGAACAACAGATTTACCTCTCCAACAAGCGGAAGAAGTTCAGGTGCAAGAAATGTGACACTTAAGCTAAAGTTAACATTGCTCAGTCAATTAAGCAATTACCTAGATTGATAAGCTGGATTTATTTCACAATATCTGCTCGATATATCTGCAAGGTTGTAACGTGTAAGTTTCTCGTTATCCGTTAATGTCGGTTGCACTATTACAAGATTAAAACCACTACAGGTCCGGCCACCGTCCGTACAAGACTTTGTTTCTTAGCGAAAAATTACACGATAAACGAGGGTGGACGGACCAGCTCGACCAGGGGCCACAAAATACACGCATGTACATGTAACTGTAAGCTTACTTTTCAATCATTACGTTGTGTTTGGGCCTCTCACTTTAGGCAGCACTGGCTTTCTGCCCCTCTGGTAACATAGCTCAGTATAATCATTCCTCCTCACGCACATACGATGCAGGTAGAACAAATGATGGCATTTATCCATGGCACAAAGAATTTTTTTGAAGCGGCCCAGCCAAACAAAGACCTGTTCTGCAGCCATGGTGTTGAGATCTGGGTTTTTCTCTTTAAGCTCTTCAAGCTTTTTTCCATAGTTGAGTTTACAGGATTCTCTCTTGTGGTTACTGATATGTAGACTATCAATTATCTTCGTGACCTTCTGCCAAACTTCATCAAATGGGCTGGGAAGGGGAAGCTTACCCCGAGCTGCCCGCAAATTGTCGAGATTGCACATATTGTCGTATGACAGAATGATGTCTCCCCATTGGTCCGAAGGTGTATCTTTCAGCACCACATACAGAAACCTCAATGTAATCAAGAAAACTTGAGAGGGAGATTCAGACCTAAAAAGTTAAGTTGCATATCGTTATGTTAAAACAATAACCAAAACCATAAGAAAAATTGGAGTTATTTATGAAAGGACAAGCCTCAATAAATAATTTATTATTATAGTTGTATTGTAACATTTCTAAAGGACGGTATGTAATAGACATCAAGAGTGACTCCTCTTGATTTTGATAATTAAATGTAAACCTGTTATAAGTTCAGTTTGTTAGCTAGTAGCAACATTGTCAACATCAGCAACTCATTTGTATTGGTAGCATTATAGAAGCAAGGAATACATTGTATTTTATATCACAGCAATGTAATAATGTGCTCTAAATGTTCTCATATGTAATAATTAAAAATATGAAAACAGTTGGTTGGAACCATGTTATTTTTCAAAATCTGAAATGGTATTGTATCTATAGAGAGCAGAGGCGGATCCAGGATTTTTCAAAGGGGGGTGGCTGTTTACCAATATTTTTGTTTACTATATTTTTCAAGCCCCAGTTGTTTTTATTTGGGGAGGGGGTTTCAGGCTTTAAAGGTAGTTTTTTGAAAGTGGAAGTGCAAATTATTTTGGGTCTGAGGCCCATATTTCATGGAGCCATAGGCTCCATCCTCCTAGGGGGGTCTGGGGGCATGCTCCCTCAGAAAATTTGAAAAGTTGAAGCCTCTTAGACGTGATTTCCGTGATTCTGAGCAGCTTTATACAGCTGTCAATTAAGTTATATAAACCACTGTTCTTCCTTGATAATTTGGCTAAATATTCCTTCCCCAACTTACCTTGAGTTATATTTCAGAGAAAAAGTATAGTTCTCAATTATGAAATGAACAGTGATTGAAATTTAAAGTTGACAGGCCACGATTTTACAGGAAAGAACAGATATACGTTTTTTTTTGTTCACCCACGTTCGTGAAAATTTTTAGCCCTTGGCAAAGTGGCCTGGGGACAACTTTGGCGACATTGCTTGCTTGTGAAATCGCTTCGATCCGAAAAAACGGCAGGAAAACTCACTAAAAAAGATGTAAATGGATCGAGAAGAAAATCATTCCAGCAAGGCTAAAACAACTCTTGAAAGCTAAAAGGAATCTAATTTTTTTCGTTCGTAAAACAGGCTGTCGAAAATCTCCTCAGTGTATTTTGGAAAATGGCCGTCCTTAACTTTGAACGGCCGCCTGACTATGAAAAGTGGATAGGCGTTGTCCTTATTTTCTATTTTAACATGTTTATTTTCATTTTTCTGGTGGATCAAGGGGGGTGGCTAGCCACCCAATCCACCCCCCCTGGATCCGCCCCTGGAGAGTTCTGATTAAAACTTTTGTAGCCCTGGTATAGCAAAATGTTTCGGAATTGAGTATGATAGCAGTGTAAATTTTATATAAGTGAGACTACTAATTTCTCCTCCCGCCAATTTTCTTTTAGCCTCCTACACAGACGCTCTTTGGGTTCATCACGCAATCTTTCGTGGAGGAGCGCGTGACGAGCACAAAGAAAGTCTGCGTGGGAGGCTAATTTGCTTTCGTAGTACCAAAGCAGTAAATCAAGTTAAGTACGAAGTTAGTGTTTCAAATTTTGAATCACGCAATAATTGTAAACTGTACTGTTGCTTGTCCCATTGTGACTGCTTTTGCATGACTCCCTGATCCCTTTCCTTCAAACAAGAAAGGGGATGAAGGGGCACAACTATGCATTGAATAGCCCTTCTGCATGTTTACGTCAGACTAGCTAATTTCACCACCAAGCCTCCCTTTCAAAATATAAACTTGTAAATTTCATCATGAACGAATTCCCAAATCTTTAGGTGGGCTGCTGGGACTCTGAAATCCTTACCCTTTATAGACCCAACCTCATTCCCAGGGTCTCTCTTCTTCCCGCCCTCTGGAGAGAAGAGAGACCCAGGGAACAAGGTTGTACCAGACCATTTTCCGCTACATTTTGCAACCTTATGCTAGCTAGACTATACATCAAATACAGCTGTATCCCTACCCTATCTCACACTCAGTTTAATTTTAAACGTATCCCTAGGAGAATGTCAGGGCCACCCTTCAGACTTATTTTCAATCTCGAGCCCAGAGTGACCCCCGGCTCCGCGATCTGTCAGCGGTTGGTCAGCGGTAGGTCGCCGGGACTCACTCTGGGAAACTGAATTTTAATTCAGTTGCCTACTGGTCCTCACAGAACAATAGAAATCAACACGGAAGTCTGAAAATCTTTCCCGGAAGTAAACCAAACCGGAAACCCTGGAAAAACATTTTTTTGTTTTCCATGGTCAAATGCTCAGAAGTATCAGGTTAATTTTGGAAAACACCCAAGAACTCGTGATATGGCGCTACATAAACGAACTATTTTCTAATTCTTCCCTTCTCATTGAACTCAAAAGATGCCATGAATAAAAAAAAGGACTTCCTTTTAAGCGTCGACTGGTCGATTCTGAACGGAGTTTTAAAACAACAACGACGGCGTCAACAAGGACAAGGTCGATTGAAAACTCAATTTATAGTTGACTTACAAATCTCGCTAGAGCTACTGTTTTCATTCAAATCTCCGTTACGGTTGAACATTGAAAAACTGAATATCGCAGATAGTGTTTGATTCAAAATAATAACTAATAACGCAGAATTTGAAACATTACCCGTTGTTGTTTTGCTGAAAAAAAGGAATTGTACAATTGTGTGCACGTGAATTGCGTGAATTGTGTGCACGAGCTGAGTCGCCGAAATGCTAATTACACCTTTTGAATATCGATGAATACAGTTGACCGGTGTGGCCTTTAACGTCTTTATTAATATTACCGCCATTCGACGAGGAAAAAATTATTTGCTCGAAAACATGTAATCTATCATGAAAAGATGTACTGTCAGCGAGAAGCCTCTGAAATATACGAAAGTCGCCAAACAAAAATTTTTATCAACAGAACAATAGCTTGTCCGTGCGTTGTGCATTATGTAAATTTCTTCGCCGTCGTCTGCAAAACAACAACTGACACACGCACGCAGTCTTCACAGGCGGAATCCTGGAAGGCAAACAAGATCTTTGATTTAAAACCAATATAGCAGTATGCTCAAGAAAGAGACTGAAGGAAATCAAAACACTAGACGCTCTTTTGTTAACTCTCTCTTTTGTTAACTGCAGAACATTTTTGTTACTTTTGTTGCTTCGATTAACACCAGTTCCGTCGATACTGTGTTAGAAATAGTTCAACTTTCTCGATTTACTTCCGTTTTGGGAAATTTACTTCCGCTTAGACCTGAGAGCATGCGCAATAAAAACCGGAAGACCAAGGTTCTACCTGAAATCGACCTGAAATTGATCTGATCAATTCCAGTTTCCCAGAGTCCGTCCCGTACCGCTGACCGACTGGACGGACTCTGGGCTCGAGATTGACTTATTTTAGGCAGACTCATACCCATGCCCCAGTCGCTATTTATGGGATCCAATCCTCTCTCAACCCAAAATCCTCGCGACTAGGTGACTAGGTACGAGTCTGGCGGGTACTTTTAAAATCGACCATTTTTACGTGTTGCCGGCTTTTGTTTATAGCCTCCTACGCAGTAATTCTTTTGGTTGCCCACTAATATTTGACATTATTCCTCGCGTCAGTCTCCAAGGTTAGTTCTTTTTCAGTTTTTACTTGTTCTATTTGATGCCGCAATTTGTTTTCATGCATGCGATAACGCGCTGTCCGTAATAGGTCGTAATAGCTTCTAGAATGTTGTTGTTTTTGCTTAAGCTTATAATTTGTTTTCATGCATAGGCAGCTTGTATGGGCTTGTTATGGCTGGTTATGGGTTAAAAAAAACTACGGAAGCGCACATAATGTGCGCTTACGTAGTTCGCTTCGATTATATTCGAAGAAAAACAGAATTTCTGAACTGCCGACTGTAATGAGCTTGGCCCGTATGTTTGGTCTCCTAAAGCTGAACAAAGTATGACAGTATGACAACTGTGGTATTATTTAATTCAACCCGGTGGCTTGTGGGTTTGACTTTATTTTCTAATACATGCCATAAATATTTACTGTTTTCATCTTTTCGGGTCACTGTAATACTTTAAGTTAATTCTATTTAAAGCAGTGCCTTACTTGAACAAGGGCTGCCATGTCCCAATATGCCCTCCACCACTAACTATGAAACAGTGGCCCCTGGACCACTTCCTCAGTGTCTTTTTTCCCCCAGTATCTTTGTTGCAACGATCGCCAACATCCTCACCACTTTCAAGATTTGAGAGTAAATCACTGTTTTCTTCTGCAAACTCCTGCAAGCCTGTTAACATTATTGAAACAAAATTTAAACACAATAAATAAATCATTACCTTTTTGATTGACCGTACTTAGCAATTGTGAAATTACTACATCCTGTATTGTGCATTGCTACTGAAATGGATCTAATTGTCTCCTTAATGGAGGTTTAAATATTGGGATGCTCAATGGGGATGCTCTGTCCCCTTAACAGAGGTGCCCCTTTAACCGATTTGTCCCCTTATAGAGGTGTCCCAAAGTAGAGGTTCCACTGTATTGTAATTTTAAACCAGACAAAAAAAATTTAAAGTATTTAATCACTGGGCTAATTAGAACGTTTTGACTACAATTTACCTTGTGCACTCACTGTTGATAACCCAGAATCAGTTTCTTGTAGTTGGTCAACAGCTTCATCAACTAAATTTGCCTGGTCACTGGTTTCACTGCTGTCTTCAGAATCTTGGACAATAGGCTCACTAACTCCTCCTTTGGTATTAATTAAATTATTTTTATTTAGCAGACATGTACATGTATTCATGATCATATGATTACTTGACCAACAAAACATCCTTAATAGAACATTATATAACAAGTAAAGAAGCCATTAAGCCATGTATCACACTGTCATAAAACACAACATGAATTTGAGAACACAAGAAATTTATAAAACATGAGCCACCTGCAGGCAAGTGTTTTCTATATTTATTGAGTGTTCTCAAATAAACAGAGTGTTTTATGACCGTATAAGACAGTGTACATAACTTCGGCTTCTTTATGCACGCAAAACGATAAAACACGGCTTTTCTGTGTTTTATATCTCTGACAAAACATGGTTTTTAACCAATCAGAGCGTATGCGGCTTTTTTTAGTCTATATATTAATACTATTAATAATTGTAAAAAAATATTTAAAAAAAGCTTGCACACACTGGTGATATAGCCAGTAATTAAACTGTATAGAAAGGCTAATACTGGTGTATTTAAGTTAAATTAGAAAATGCTCAATGATTGATTCAAAAACTATTGTTTCATAACATCCCGCAGGGCTTTTGCCCTTCTTCAGTGGAATATTGGTTACCGCACATACAGTAGGATATGGGTGTTTGTTGCACGGCATGCACTATGCAATACAGTACAATGCAATGGTTACCAAGAATCAGTAATGATTGAACAAGTAAATCCAAAATATAGGTTGATACCTAAATGTAATCATAAATTATAATAAAACAATTGATTGGCATTTATTGGTTAAGTACAAATTATGAAAACTTTAAAAAAAATCTAAATTTGTTATCTTTTGTTTTATTATATTATAAAGAAAAATAGTAATTAACTGACAGATAACAACCTTTCTCAGAGCAATATTCAAGGAACTCCTTGAGGCCTGTTGGAATTCTCTGGTCAGTTGCCAATTGACAGTGTGATTTGCAGAAAGCCTTTCCCCTCTCTGGAGATGCTGCACAAACATCCGGATAATTAATAAGTGGTAAGCTGGGGAGTACATTTTTGATCTTGTACATGCAGTGTGCAAACCGCAGTTTCCAATTCCCGTCAATTACCCACAATGTTCCACAGCCTGCAATATTTAAAATAAAAATCAACATCCAAAAATGTATGGCCACTGGGGATTTTATCTGTATAAAAGATTTTCTAGGGGGAAATGACAAGCACAACCATTACAAATCAAAATAATAACTAGAGCTATTAATATATTATATAATAATTTCATCCGGCATTTTGTTTGTTTGCCACACACATCAAATGAAATTGTTATTGTGACGTAATTGAGGGCTAGAATGGAGAATTCAGCCAGCTAAAGAAATTATTATACGGTACTCTGAGCCAATCAGAAAAAATGAAATAATGCAGCCAGTAATTAAACTCTTTGTGCAGGTTATATTACTTGCTAACCGGCTGAGCACTTCAAGCACTGTTTGACTTGAAGTGCTGCCATCTTCAAATGCAAAGCTATTATTATTTTTGCTTTATACTAGACTGGCTGAAAACCCTAAGGAAGATGCAAATTCTCAGTCTTTTTGAGATCATCAGAGATGAAGAGGAATTACTGAAACTCAAAGAAGAATCCATGCACTGTGGCATAGTGAATGTAAGTTTGTCTTTATCAGGCAAAACCCGCTCAGTTCAGGCAAAATGTTTTATGCCAAATTGCAGTTCACTGTAATTTTGCCTTTCACAAGAACTTTGGTGTTTGCATTTTAGGGAGTCTTTGAATCGCTTCACAGTCAGGAACAAAAATCCTGAACGTTGTGGATTATGTCTTAACTGTATGCAAATTTATTTCATTATTATTTTTTTGGGTCTTGACAAAGTGCGAGCAAGCGAGCCATGCAAGCCATTCTGGTTGGCCTAATATAAATAACACTCTGGTTAGCCTACATGTAAGTAGCACTCCTGTTAGCCTTAATAGCATGATCCAGTTAGCCTAAATTAGCTTAGGTTTGCTTTATATTGGGGTTAGGGATTTCTGGCTGGTATGGCTCGCTGCTTGGCTCATATGGCTCGCACTGCAATTGCTACACACTCTTATTTCTTCAATGTACCTCGTTGCGCACAGTCATTTGTGCAATTGTGTGTATAATTGGACACCCTCCTTCTCTCTTCAATTTTTTCCATCAGCTTTTCCCTGTCGGCATCCTCGTGTATTATAAACTCCTCCAAAGGAAGCTCGCTTTCTTTGGCAGAGTTTTCAATTTCCCCCCACCAAAACATTTCTGCAACCCCTTTTGCAGAGAGTTCTCGTTGTGAACTGGCTAAAAATAAAGAAACAATATTTATTACAATTTACTCCTCTGATTGATAAGTGTTGATCTAATACATGAATTGAATTTAATTCTTTTATAACATTGCATGCAACATATTTTGTAAAATTAATAGTTAAAAAAAAAGCAGCAGTGTTTTCTCGTGTTTTACAACATGAAGCAAAGCCGAGTGTTTTTTAACCTGATAAAACATGCACGTTCTCCTTAAATGAATTCAAAACCTTCTTTATATGTTTAACCTCATCAATACAGGAATTTTATTTTTAGCTATCAAGTGTAAAAATGGCCATTTTAAAAACAAAAAGATATTTGACAACTGCTTGTCTCTTGTAATTGCTCGGCAAGAAAAGCCACAGTTAACATATAAATTTTATTTTGTACCAAAGTTGTACCAAAAATATAATAATGCCAGCTAAAACTAGATATTTAAAAAGTCATCATACTTCATTACAGTCTTAAAATATCTTTCTTAGCTGCTTTACAGCCTACAATCACAACTTCTTTCAGTTTTACTCACCATTTCTTTTTCTTGTCCATTCATTATAGGACTCAGTAAAGGCCTCAAAGGAAAGCCATCCATGGTTTCTATTTACAAAACAAATTTCATGACATTTATATTAATACATATTTTGTATACTTCTTTTAATAAATAAAAATTAATAGCTATGTTGACATTTTTAAATCGAGACATGAGAGATACCTTTTTAAAATTGTGTATTTTCAAATTTAATTTGCATGTCTCTAGTTTCTAGTTTTCAATGTAAAATGTAAAAATGTAGCATGTACAGACTACAGAGTATTTCCAACAGAATTGTCAAAAAAAAAAATGAAGAGTTGAGGCAGTTACAATAAAAGCTCTGGCTTAATTAATTTCCAGCCCGACGAAGGGGTAGGTTATTTGAGATGGGGCTTAATAGCTAGAGGCCAGAGGGAGAGCTAAATAGAGCTTCACAGCAATTTCTTATACATAACCCATTTTTGTTGGTCCAACCATTTCTTGTTCTGTATTAGTGCATGTTGTAATAGTTTAGTTTGATGAATTAATGTTCATTTTCTTGAAAATTAATGATTTGAAATAAGCCCCCCTCCTTCTTGGGGACTGAAATGAAATTGACATACCCCCCCCCCCCCCCCTTAATGGACCTTTTACGAACTTCAACGAGGTGTCAAATAACGAAAACATAAATTTATTTTCAAAATGATGCTTTTAATATGCGTCACCTACTCTGCCAGCGCAGATCTCTTGTTTTGGATTTCGCGAGACGAGCGCGTAGCGCGAGGATTGGAGCGAGACTCGCTCCTCGCTCGCTCCTCGCTCGCGACTACCAAAACAAATTCAACAACAAGAGCATCAAGAATCAGTGAAAGGTTCCGGCAATTCTACTTTTTCATAAAAAGGTTAACTCTCATTGTTGAAAACAGCAGAAAAATCAAGTTTCTGAATTTAGTTCACACAGTACAAATGCGAAATTGATGTCTATTTTGTTAATGCCAGGCGAAAAGGTTGAAAGTCGAAAAAGGGTACCTTTTTTTCCAAAAAAAGCTGGTGTTGTTGGCTTTTGATTGAAAATATTTGCCCGTCAATATTGTCTGCTTTTTATGCATTTCCCACTTTCCAAAGAAAAAGCTTCAGATAGAAATGTCCATCTTTTCATTGCTAAGAAGCAATGTTATCGGTAACTACAAAAAGGTACCTTTTTTGAGGTTAGAAGCAATCTTATCAAAAGCACGAAAAAGGTACCATTTTCTCACTTAGAAATAATCTCATCAAAAGTGCGAAAAAGGTACCTTTTTCGCTGCATTTAGAAATGACGTTTTTTCATGCTATTGGGATTGGAAAGACATTAAAAATCCTTCTGATTGACAGGTGTCAACCGTTGATGCCATTTGAGTAATTTTTGTGCTTGAATCGACTCCCACAAGTTTATTCACTAACTAGTCCAAAGACAAATATGGCGGAATATATGGAAAGCAACGTCGCTTTAATAAGGAATCTTATTAGAGACAATAAAACGCACAAGCAAGTCAGTGAAATTCTCAGGCAAAACTTTCCAGAAGTAACAAGAGGCTTTTCATAAAGAAACACGACATTGTTTTGTTCTAAATATGGGATAAGACGAATGAACGAATACGAAGTGGATTCAATAGTTCAAGATTGCGTGAACGAAGTAAACTTGTTTTCTTTGTAGTTTTTGTATGTATGTTTTAAAAAACAGTTTCCCTTACGGAAATTTGTCTGACAACTTAAAATTTTAGGTAGGCCCAACTTATGGTAGTAAGTATTTTCGAACTTCTTTTCGTGCTTTTGACTTGATCGACTCAAAGGAGCGAGCTAAAATCTTTTACTCCTCGTCTGTTATTTCTCAGCAGTACGAAAAAATAAAAAAAAAAGATTACTTCTAAGGGAGAAAATGGTACCTTTTTCGCGCTTTTGATAAGATTGTTTCTAACCTTAAAAAGGGTACCTTTTTGTAGTGAGCATAACATTGCTTCTTAGCAATGAAAAGATGGACATTTCTATCTGAAGCTTTTTCTTTGGAAAGTGGGAAATGCATAAAAGGCGGACAATGTTGACGTGCAAATATTTTCAAACAAAAGCTAACAATACCAGCATTTTTTTGGAAAAAAAGGGTACCCTTTTTCAACTTTCAACGTTTTCGACTAGCATTAACAAAAAAGACAACAATTTTGCATTTGTACTGTGTGAACTAAATTCACAAACTTGATTTTTCTGCTGTTTTCAACAATGAGAGTTAACCTTTTTATGAAAAAGTAGAATTGCCGGAACCTTTCACTGATTATCAGTGAAAGGTGAAAAGTTCCGGCAATTCGTACCGTAGGTGCGAAAGTTATTCCAACATATAAGACAGAAATGTTAATATCTATACTTACGCGAGAGAGCAGTAGAATTCAAAGACATCACGGTCAACGAGGGTGCAGTCACTCGCTTCAACGGCCGGTCTGTATTCGGCATAAAACTTGTAGCCAGACTCTTTGTTACCATAGTTCGAATAATTATAGTTTATCTTGCATCGGCTGCATCTTAAGTTTATCTTTTTGCCAGAAAGAGAACCCTTCAGCCCATAGAACACAACACTAGTGGGCTCGTTGTGTACGCTCAATTCTTTCCCACACTCTAAACAAGTGGATGTTGGTGGTCCAAAGCAGACCAAATCGATCGATTCTTGATTTGAGCTTATTTCTTGGTTAACAGTGTCAACCATCATGACAGCACTTTGGAGATCGTCTTGTTTCAAATCTTTTAACTGCGAGTATGATTCCCTGATTATGGACAAGCGATTTGCCCTAAAAACTTGCGAGACCGTTGAGGCCGCTTTTCTCAAGATATCAAATAGCTTCAAACCGAATTTCATGATCAAATAAGAAGAAATTTCTTCCACGGACAGGGCTGGAGTTTTCCATACATCGACAGGGGATAAACTGCGTATGGATGAAATGGCCCGTACCTTGGCAGCGACAGAAAAAAGATCTTCACTATCCAAGTCGTCGAGCGAGCGACGAGGACGCTTGCCGGCCATGTTTATATCGATTGCAACTGATGATCGAGCTATGTATGTGTGACATGTACATGATGTAAGCTTACTTTTACTGGCCGGCAAGCTGCAATCCATGTGATAGTTATTTTATTACAGTACGTACATCCTACAGTACGCTGCGTGTGACACGATACCTTTGTACAAGAAATGCATGCAACATCCCAGCTGATCCCGTTGAAAAACAGAAGAACAACAATAACTACTTGTTCAGAACAATATTTATTATTTTAAAGACAACTTTATACGGGAATTGACAATCATACAATGCTTTTTCACAACGGGCATCCATTGCATGATCATGATAGTTTGTTCAGTTACAGTGTCAGAAATATATTTTTCCTGTATTTTACGCAATTCAGACTACGTAGTGTAGCTAAAATGATCCGAATAGGGGCCATCACTTGCGAAACAGTTGCAAAATAATTATTACAATTTGATTTACTTCTGTACAAAACTATTCAAAGTTAATTTATTCATAATTAATTCGTGTAACAGTGTAACACCCAGTAACACCGTTACATGATTGCAAGGAAAAAAACTAATCCTAAATCGGGCATGTTTTCATAAGATTCGACTCATCATCATTGACTCATTTGACTCATAAAAACTTTACTCTCCATGAGTGATCTTCATTATGGGTGAGGCAGACTAATAAATTATGCAACATGTTACCATGCAGCTGCCATGGGAGAGGGCCAGTCTTGCAAAAGCAAAAGCTTAACTTGAGCACACACATGGGAACATTCTAATGCCATATGCAAAGGCAATGACAAAACCATGAGATGTTGATGGTGAGTCAGAGGCCTACAACTGCTGGCCGACTTTGGGCCTGTTAGGAACATCACAACAGAGTAGACACTAATGTGAACATGAATTTCACCAAAAAATAGTGTTTGTGCTTTTAACTTAGTTTCTTTTAAGCATGCAATGTTGGAAATTCAGTGAAATTAATTTCCTGTACAAAGCTTTAAATTAGTGGACACATCTCTAAGGAAATGTATTATTTCCAAAGGAAATGTATAATGCCAATAAGATTATATTTTACAGTACAGTAACAATAAATAATTTGTGTCACATACATGTAGGCACTTAAGCCAAACCACCTTGAACAATGGAAACAAAGAATTTACAATTAAGCTGAACAGTCAAGTTTTAAAAAAACCTGTTATTGTTTCCAAGTATTTCTAGTATAAATTCACTGTTATTAACAATCAAACCAAGTGCTTTTCAGAGTAACAGCTGTGGCTAAACGTTTATTCTTGAAAAAACAGAGATGTTTGTTTCGTTTGAGTTATGATAATAAAATAAATTGCAAGGAATTAAACATGTATTCTTGTTCTTCTTGGGGCTGGGTCAGTACTTGGGAGTCATATACGTAAATTACATGTATATCCCAGTTTACGGAAGCGTTAAAAATCGTAAACATTCTGAATAGGCTTTTGAGATGTTGACACAAACCTGCATTTATAAAAGTCGGATTACCAAAAAGGAGAGATATTGACGAAGAATACAGAAAGATACAAAGCCGTCAATGAGCTTTTTAATACTGCCGATTTACGATAGTTTAACAACGCGTAAAGATCGACTTTCTGTTCGTCTTACAGTAGCCGTTAAATTTCGTAAGCAACCTCTTTACGATTTTTTACAGCATGCGTAAACATAGGCGTACGGGCCGGGGGGGGCAGGGGGGGCTGCAGCCCCCCCAAATTTTGGGCAACTCAGATTTTTTGGGCAGCAAGGGAAAATTTGGGCAAAGCCGTTTTTTAAGAAGTTTTTTTCGAAGAGATAGATATTTTCTATTTTAACCTGAAGACGGCGTGTTAAAGCCAGTTAACTAAATTCACATGAGACATTGGTTGCTTAGCACCTGATGAGTTTCTGGTTAGTAGTGAAAGGGACCATTTGTTGATATACATATTTGTAGTTTTTTTTTACTGTTGGGCACTGTACTGCAAATATCTGTCACAGTTAAACACCTGATAAAAAAAGCTTCTCCGTGTTGCTAAATTTTACAAAATCGACGGCGAGATTCTGGAAGCCGAGCAAAAAATGTGCGCGAGTTTTCGTTGTGTACGTGGATTAGGCTACATAACTGTTTCAGAAATGCTGGAGACAATGCAAGGGAATGATCTATTTGATAAGTTTTCAGAGTTTCCTTACGTGGTTCATATCCATGCAGTGATACCTGCTACATCGTGTTCTGCAGAACGATCATTCAGTGCGTTGCGCAGATTGAAAACTTACCTCCGCAGCACCTGATGGGACGACAACGTTTCAGTATGGCCAAGTAAAAAAACAAAACAACTGTTTTTGTCCCCACCCGCTTCATTTTTTGGGGCCGCCTCTCTTTTTCTATTATTTGTTTTTGGAAAAGTTGGAAATAACAAAAAACATTAAACCCGTGTTACGCTAGGTCCGTACTGGATAGGTCAATTACCTTGCAGGATTTATTTTCTGGCCTAAGAATTTGACAATGGAGGATGAAACATCGATATTCGAACAACACAGGTACGGAATGCAACAAAATAATAATAATAATAAAAAAATAACAAAAAATGAGCCCGCTTGTTCTCTCTTTTATAGAAATCCGAAAGAGAAACATTTGTTTTTTACTTGGCCTAAATTATTACTTGTCATCGCACTTATTAGCATTAAAAAGGCATATTCCAAATTTGTAGTCAACAGTGGCATGGATCGTATTGCTGACATCTTCGGCCGTCGAAATGGTAGAGAGTGAGACAGCTATTTATTTTAACGTATTTTATGAGCTCATACGATAGATTATTATGTAACAATTTTTCACTTCATTTGAAAGCCTATGTTAGTTCATCGTATGACCCTTATTTCTTCTTGACTGCTTCGTAAAAATTTGGGCAACTTGCGATTTTTTTTGGGGCAAATGTCTTACCGCCCCCCCTGGCAAAAAATTGCCCGTACGCCTATGCCATAGCGTTTATAGTCTACCTACATACTCTTTACGCACTGTAGTTTTCAGTGCGTAAAGACGTTCTGTACGAAATTGTAAAGAGGTTCGTATACAAACGTAAAGAGGATCTTAACGCTTTCTTTACGGCATCGTTACGGAATCGTAAATTTAAGATTTCATGCTGTGATTATTGTTTCATTTTTCAGATTCGTTCTCTGAATTTAGCGACATTCAGGGACCGGACCATTCATTTTTTATGGCGTAGGGGGCTGAAGGGATATGATAAATAGTGCCTGTTAACCCTTAATATGCTGAAATTATTCCTAAAAACGCGGGGTTTTTTTTAACCGTTAATCGATTTTCTTGGCTCCACGGTCCAAAAGTTCTTTAAATTAGCTACAAATGCACTTTCTGACAAAGGAGTTAGATTTTGATGAAATTTCCATGTAAAACCTTTCCGATTTTTTTCCTTGCTCCTTTCCTTTTCGTTTTTCTCTGCTTTCTTATTCTCTCTATCTTTTACTCTGTGCACCCCTTCTACTGGCCTGAAAAGTTTTGATCTGAATCAATGGAAAACCCTGGAAAGGAGATCATGATCAAGTACGGTTAAAACAAAAAATAAATAAACAATCGCTGATCGCTGTCACAACAATTGCCAGAAATGTAAAGCCGCCCTTTTCTGTCAACATTCATTGAAGAAATATAAAAAGTCGACGCAAAAGTTTTCAAAACCATTGTTTCATGTGCAGAAACACACCGGCGGAGCTGTCAAACTTGAGCTGAACCGGGAGCGTTGCGTCATTTCGGCCCGAGCGGCTGCGAAGGAGACTAACGAAAAGCAGGGCTAGTAGACTTCTAATGAAACAAATATGCCGTTGTGTTCGTAATCTACTCCATCGTTGCCACTTCCAGATACTACTTCAGCGAAGCTTCATTTGTCCATGTTGTTTTACTAATACAAGCTTTCCACCGCAAGCAAATTTTGCACACTGTGCCAGTTCATAGAAGTGAACTTTCGAAACCACATGTGACAGGGAAGTGACAGCACGTACACTTCATTGCATTTGATTGGTTCACCAATCTTCAACGAAGCCAGATGCTGCCTCTGAGGCATTTTAAGGGTTTCCTTAGAATACTGTCTTTAGTAATAAACTCTTCACGTATTTTCTAAGAATTTGTATTTGTTTTTTATTGTTTTTTTGTTATTTTTTATTTTTATTTTTAAATTTTATTTTATTTAATTTTTTGCTGTCCGCCGTCCGCCGTCCGCCGTCCGCCGTCCGCATCCGCCGTCCGTTTCCTCACTTTACAGAGTCCCAATATATAAGGCGTAACTGCATATGCTTTCACACAGTTCCGAAGCCCGAAGCCACGTCGTTCAGTAGAAATCTGCTGTCTTATCATGCGAGAGTTAAAAGTGTCAGACAACTGCCTCGGCTATTGGCAAGATGATCACTTTCAGGTCTTAGCCAATTTTTATTTCGAGCCTTTGTGGCAAGTTCAGACTGGAAAAAAAAGCGGATATGTCGCCAATGTCTTCATTCAGGGTGAATCAAATCCCAGGTATGTCAAAGTTTCAAGAGAGGTCCTTCTTTGTGAAGTTCCTTACAACCACGCGTGTTCTAAAGAATAGTCTCTCTTTTGCAGAGTATGTTACTATTCAAATGAAGAGGCACAGACTCTACAAACCTTTACTGCCGCTCTCAATAAAACGGTGGGTGGAGGACTATTATCCAGGAAGGAGTTTAAAGGCCTCTTCGAAGATCACATCTTCAATGTGACATTCGCTTTTAAACAGAACGCGCGCAGACATGGGACTGTTCATAAATTTGAAGCGGCGTCGTGTTGTGGTCTGCAGCCAGGTAATCTAAATAAAGAGTATTTTAATGTAATGAATAATCCAATGGCTAGCATTATTAATTGCCTTAAATCGGCAGACGTTCGCGCGAAAATCTTCTCGCCATCTGATTGCTGCCGGCCTCCCGAGCTCTAAATAGACCTTATCGCGTTATTCGACGTCATTTTGACGAGTGACAAGAGGGTAGAATCGAGATTTGTTTGTATGGGAATTTGACGGCAAATACCTTGTACAAAAATCGATTTCTGGTCAATTTATGAATTGTAAATTTAATATACTTGGTATGGTTGGTAAAAGTTTTTATTCGCCGAGTTTGAAGGTTGTTCTGAGCTATACAGCGTTCAGTTACGTTTTTAATTTCTCACTTTTTTCTGCATGATTGACGCCGTTCGCGGGAAAAATTATAGACAACTGTATGGGGAAAAAAACTAAGCTTATCTGCACGCTTTCTAGCCCAGCGACAACCGTCAAACTAGAAAAAAATAGGAGAGAAGTCCCTACTTTTTTCGCTTTTCGCCTCGCCCCGCCTCCTCCCACCGCGCGTTCTTTTTTTTTTTCGCTTCAAGCGACGTAATCTGCGGAAAAATAGGGCCTGTTCGACTCTGCAAATCTGGTGTTTGGGGAAGCTTTGCTTGTGTGTATAGATAAAGACCAATCGCAAAAAACGGCATGGATAACTATCCTTCCTCGAATCCTTGTCACTTGTGGCGATTTTGAAGCTATTCTGGCAAAGGGGGGGGGGGGGGGATGGGAAGGCGGGCAACACACGGGAATCCAACATCATGAAGCTCTCCCAGGGTAGGGAATTTGACATCTAAAATGATCTGCTGGGCTAGAAATTTAAGAGATATGTTAAATTTTGACATTCACAAGGTGCACAGGGGTGGGGAATTTGACTCTGGCTTTCAAAAAAACTCAAATTCCCCTGGGGTTGCCCCACCACCACCCTGGGGCAAACTATTGATAGGTGCATTAAAACGGTGTACGAATAGCTTCAAAATTACCACAATTGATAAATAGACGAAATTTTTTGAGGAAGGATGACTTAATGTAGATAGTTTTTTTCCATTTTTTTTACGATCGGTGACTTCCCCATTCAATATTCTGTAAAAAAGTACTAGTTGTCCCTGAAGGGTGGAATTTTGAGCTTGGGCAGCCTGTGGCAAAGGCAGCACTCACACTCTTGAAAGCAGACTAGCAGCCTTTTTACTTTATTTATTTTATATTTAATACACAATCCACAACAGTACTATACATAATAACACTTGTTTGTTTTTGGATCATAACATTACTACATGATTAGTAATATTATTATTATATTACCTGTGCACAGGCCATCCCACACTACTTAAAGGAGCAATATGGCTGCAACACAAATTGTGTACAAATAAGTATGGATGCACAAAAAAAAAATGTTAAAATAAGATAAGATTATTTCTGGTCAAGTATGCAGGGAATGGTTTCTCAATTCTCCTGTTCAGAGGGCTCATGATATTCTTCTGTTAATTAAATTCTTTTTTTTATTTTGCATACTTTTCAGATGGTGATGTTTACGTATTGAATAATGATGTTCATATTGATCTAAATGGAAACATTATTCCAGAAAATGAAAGGAAATACCTTTGGCTGGGAGAGGCAGTTGCATCAGGGGTTCCAGGGTTTATCGCAAATCCAGAGGACAAAGCAAAAGTTGACTTGCCTCTAGCAAACAGTTTTCGACCAATTTTCGAACTAGCCAAAAGTTTAAAGGCTAGTCTACACAACAATTTTATGGCTGCTTTTTTTTCTGTAAGTGCTGCCTTGATGTCCCACAACTACGAGGCGGTGTTGAATCAATGGAACCTCTTTCCAGTCCCCATACTGGTGGGTGACATCAACAGGGGAAAATCAACAGCACTTCTAAGTGCAATTGCACCCTTTGGCCAAGACGATTCTAGGATCTTTAATGGTCAAAGTTTCGCATGGCTAGCTAAATACGCATCCAAAAGAAATATTCATCCTTTTGGGGTAGAGGACCTAGACGACATAAAGGACATAAAACAACTGCTAAAAACGTTTTACCAGAGCAATGTCCGCGCAACCTCCTCCTCAGAGGACAAGCCAAGAGTCTGCCCTCTATTGGCAGTCAACTGGGAGACGCTGGATATGGTCAAGAAGGCTCATGACAAGTAATGTGTTTTCCTATGTAAAATCACATTTTTTGTATGACATTACATTTTCAGCTAGTTCAATTATGTTTCCATTAATTTTATGAAATACACTTGCCTTTATCATGAACAGTCATGTCCAGCACTATTAAGCATATGCAGACGAAATAAATAATCCGACTCTAGTTTCAAAGGCCGACCAGGCTATAAAATATTATGGCTATTGTCATCCATGTCTTTCTCTCGTCCTAATACTCTGTAGTCACTCTTATTTTATAAATTAATTGACAATTCATTTGTTGTTTTTTTTAACAGGTTCATTAGTAGAGTGGTTATAATTCCATTTGTACGGAACCCGATACAAATTGACCATGCAGTCCAGGCTGCAAAAGAAGAGGAATTACACAGGTGCTTGCAGAGAGTATCCTCTGCATATCACAAAATGGTACAACTGGAGATGGCCTTTCAGAAGCCTGAAAACCAGACTAGGTTAAAAAACCACATTTTACCTCGCGTGGCACAAATATGTGATGGACTGGAATCAAGGATCATCAAAGGGATAAGCCTCCTAACTTGTCATGCAATGATTGTAAGTTTTATTGCAAAAATATGTAATTTATTTACCTTTATGAAATTCACTTTGGCGTCGAAAGTAATCAATTACGATTTACTTTGTTTTTGCACCACTACACTTGGCTTAGAAAACTTGTGCTACTTTCACAAACCATAAGGAGAAAATAAGCAAGCTATGGAATGACATGATTGCATTAATTTTCAAAACCTCATGTTATGGAATGGTTTGATTTCCTTTTCAGTGCCTTTTATTCTTCAAAGCTCCATGCCAAGCTTTACGAATTTGCTTCCTATTAGTTGTCCTTCATCCTATGCAAAGTAATTGTCAGGATGTTGCAGAGCTCTGAGATAAATATCGCTTTGTCTAGAAGATCAAAATTACTAAAGGAAATATTTTTCCATTTTGATTAAAACTTGTTTTTCAACCATGCAGGTGTTTTATTTTTTTAAAATCCACAACTTACATTATACTATGCTCTAATTTCTTGACATTTCCAAGCTACGAGATGCCCTCGAAGACAGTGAAGACGTATTGAAGCTATCTGATGATGAAGCTTTCTGGAATTTCATTGAATTTGTCATGGTTGCACAAGGGGTGAAACGTTACTTCACCGCAACTCCTAACATCGATGGAAGTCCTTGCGCTTCTGTAACTGCTGCATCTTCAGTTACTTGCACCAGCTCCCTTGACCAGAGGCTTTTCCTACATATGGCAATTGTGCTTCAGCGACTACCCATCTGTGAGGTACCTTAAACAAAATTCTTTCATTAATGCACCAAATTAATCAATGACTAAGCCGCTGGGGAGAGGCCGGGCGAGTTTTAATGATCTTTATTGAGCCTGAATATAAAGCTCAAGAAGTAAATAATCAAATAAGGTAAAACTAATTCTGGCCCTGTAAGTAAAAACACTCTAACTTTGTCTTACCCAGAATTTTAGATATTTTACTCAGAATACACATCATCTCAGTTTTGGTCTTTTTCAAAAAAATGTTTTCAATCGAGGATCGAGTAACCAGGCACTACTGTCAAAATTGGTATCCAGGCCCATCACAGACAGATGCGAGGAACGCCTGGCAGTTATGAATTCTAAACGACACCTACCAAAAAGATTTTGGTCACTGTTTTGAGAAAACCTTCTAAAAAAATTACGGTCCCCTTGTAATTTTGTTTTGTGGATAGAAAATATTTGAGTCATCTCTTATTTGGAGCTTTTATTTCATTTAAAGATCCGGAGGATTGTGCGTATGTTATGGAATGCCACCACATTCCTGCACATTTACTGCATTTGGCCAGGACCATGCAGTAGCAAAAAGAGTTGCCAAACAAACAGTTTTGGGGGAACATTTTGAGTCAAATTTTTTATAAATAACGCCTGAAGGCGAAATCTGTCATTCCGTTTGATGCGTATTAATGTAAAGCCCGTTTTTTTTTTACTTCATTCGTGCAGGTGCTAAAGATGGTAAACCCTGACATCCAATGTGGTTCTCTGCCTGGAATGGCGGTTAGGTTACCTCAAGTTATAAAAATGCTGAAACAGGAGGTCGACTGTAATCTGCCGCCGGAAAAGGAAATCAGAAGACAGGTCAATAATGGATTTGGTGTAAGCCCAGCAACACAGTTTTTCTTAAAACATGACTGCACAGATACTGTTATAAAGAGAAGCAAAAAGAACTGCAAGGCAGAACGCTGTGTGTTAATTCACCTTAAAGCAATTGACAAACAGCACCGGGAGATCATACTCCAAGGTACATTAAAAGAGTTATTTATAAAGAATGTTTAGTTCTGTCTAAACTCCATGGTTAGATTAACAAAATATTGTTTAATGTAAAGTATTATGCCCCATTTTGTGCTGACGTACAAGGTTCAAAGTCTAGGTAAAGTATATGCATACAAACGTTAAGTAATTAACAACTAAATTTAAGATGGTAACTGATCAATAAAACGTAACAGCAAGGTTATATTTTTTTATGCTTTGATAACTGATCTTTGGTTTTCAATTGGTCCAAGCATTTTTATTTTATCAGTGCATTGAACTCATTTCTATAAAAGTTTTTAGAATTAGACAATGTAAATCCAAACAGATAATGTAAATTTGAACAGTATAAGCTGTTTACTATAAAAGCCACACATGATATGTTTTTGTTTCTCTGTACTGTATAGCTGCTGGAATTTCCAAAGAGACCAATGACTCCACTGCTTCTCCAGGTAAGAGAAAAAAAACCGGAAGTCAGAATTTGCAAACAAAATGAAATTCTGTTTTTATTCAGAAAAAAAATCCATAATTGAAAAAAAAAATTGGATTTAACAAGACCCACCACCCCGTCAGAATTTCCAGTGGCTAGTTCCAGGGGTGTGTACTTGGATATTTTCTAGTACTTTACATTACATGTTAATATGTGGTCTGCTAAGCAGAGACATAATTGCCAGCCACCAAGGGTTATTGTTTTGCTTAGGTTGAAGCCAAGTAACCCCATTAGGCAAACGCCCATGGATTGAAAATAATTATTAATGATCATGGAATAGTGAATGGTTTTTAAAGCGCCACTTCAATGCACAGTGTGCGCGTCTGGTATTTTTGTCTAATTTTATTTTACTCACAACAGAGTCAAAATCAGCCACTCAAGATATTGACAACATTACACAGAAAACATGTGACACTGGAACCCAATTGTCTGCGAAGGAGCCATCTCTTCTAGCAGAGTCAGTTTTACCACAGAAAGGTAAAGTACAACAATCAGCATAATATGCCTGTATGTAAAGTCTGAATATGAGCCTAAGTGGCCCATTAGGCAGTAGCTTATCCTAGTTTCCATAGCATAAAACAACTATAAGAGTATCACCGCTTCACCCTGGATGGGATGCTAGTCCATTATTAAGTGTTCTGCCCAAGCTACACAGCATAACGACCAGGACTTCAACCAAATCCAATTAGGATTTGAACCGTGATGAAATACAGCTACATTGTGAAAGAATTAATTGAAATTAAAACCTTTTAACACTGCTTATGGATTATAAATTAAAAAATAATGTTTCCAATGATTCTGTTGTACTCCACAGTGTTAACAACAGCAACAACTGCCACTCAAGATAAGAACGAAATTCCACCAAAAACAAATGTTAACACTGAAAAGCAATCGCAGACTGCACCAACTTTGCAGCAACAATCTCAGCCAGACCTGATTGTACCACCACAGGAAGGTAGATAAAGCTAGTAAAAAGCTAGTAAAAAGTAATCATATGTAAACAGGGGTATTTTATAATAGATGTGGTTTGCCAAGCAGAGATACATTGTGTGTATCATTTAAGTTTTGCATTGCTTAATTACATGCAACTTTATGCTGAAATAGCCTAAATGTTTTGTAAAATCAAATTAATGGATACTTGGAATAGCAAAGTTCAAATTAGTGAGCACCACTCAACCCATTAATTGGGTAGTAATGCATTTTCAATTGACTGGTTTTCAGATTTAACAACTGTCCCTCAAGATATCAACGAAAATACAAACAAAACAAATGGTGACACTCATGAAAAGCAATTGCATATTGCACCAACTTTGCAACAACAATCTCAACCACAGCTGAGTGTTCCATCGCAGGAAGGTAGTTAAAATACACAGAAGAATCATAACTTTCAGTGCTGTGAACAATGTACTTGTATATAATTTTTTATGTACTGTACAGGGGTATGTTCCGGTACTATTAGTAAATAAAATGTTGTATGTGATTTACTAAGCAGAGATACATTGCATGTACCATGATAATTTAGAGTTTAGCATTGCTCATGGCATTGAGCTGTTATGGCCAAATGTTCAAGAGTCATAATTAAACTGATGGATGCTTGGAATAGTGAGTTCTAATTTAAATCAGGAATAGTTACACCAGTCTAGTAATTTTAGATTTTGTTGTTCTTTACAGATTTAACAGCCGCCACTCAAGATACTAATGAAATTGCACAGAAAAAACATCACGCTGAAAAGCAATCCAGTATTAAGACAACTGTACATGTGCAGCAACAATCCCAGCCAGAGCTGATGTTTGTTCGACCACATGAAGGTAAAAAAATAATATTAGTATTAATATCAGTCTTAATAGCTCTGCAGGCTGAAAGAGTACAGGCCTGGGATATATGGTATTAAATAATTAAAAATGTATGTGGTTTTGAAACAGAGATAAATTGAGTTAGTGAGTCAGAGTTTAGCAAGCATACATGTAGAATGCTGGTAAAGTTCCCAAATATTGAAAATGCTTGGAATTGTGAGCCTTATAGCATATAGTTGGGTTTGAACTGATTTTGTTGTACTACTCAACAGATTGTACGACTGCCACTTCAGATATTGACAAAATTTCACAAGAAACATGTGGCACTGAAAAAGATTTGTCTGTTACAACAAATGTACAGGAGTCATCTTTTCCAGATTCAATCCTTCCACCACAGAAAGGTAAATTTTAAATTTATGCAGATAATACTCCATAATTATGTACTGTCTACACGTTGGGTAGTTAAATTGGAATTATTCATGTTTTGACTGATTTGGTTGTAACTCAACAGATTTAATAACTGCTACTCAAGATATCGCCACGATGACACCGAAAACATGCGACAGTCTAAACAAAGGGGGTAAGTTCCATACAGTGAATAAAATGCTATTAATATAAATTTGATTTGCTAAACAGCGATACCTAATTATAAAAAATTAACGAATAAGCGATACATGTTATTAACATGAAGTTAAAAAATTTGCGTTCATTTTATTGATGTTAATTAATATAAACACATTTACTATAAGCATTTAACCCGAATTTTTCTCAAATTTGCGTTAATTTTATGACGCCTATATTTCGTTCATTTGTTAAAATGCTTTGTTTTATTCCTATAATAAGGTATATTGCATGCATCTTTCGAGTATTGCATTTAATTTCTCATGGCATTTATATAAAGCTGGCATGGTCAAATGTTCAAGAGTCAAAATCGATGGATGCTTGGAATAGTGTAGTTCAAACTGAAATAGTAATTATAAGTACCTGGACTCACACCAGCCAGGTATTACTTCTATAATGCATTTTGACTTACTTTGTTATACTTCACAGAATTCAAATGCAATGATGAAAATGCAATGGAAACACATGACAATGAAAATAAAATGTCTGATACACCAATGGTACAGGATAAATCTCATCCAGAGTTGATTATTCCACCACTTAAAGGTAACATTTAGTTATACATGAACTCCGGTATTCAGCATGCCTGACCTTAGTACAAATGTAGCTAGAGACAAAATACTTCTGTCAGCTTAGTTAGTTATCTTTGTTTCCAGATAATAGCCAAACAGTGATAATTTTAAATAAGGTTTCTATAGATTAAAATATTAAATAAATATGATAAATTAATGAACAACTCTGAATTGAACACTACTTAATTGATCAGTTAGGTAGGAACTGTCAATTTATTAATTTTGGTTTACTCTACAGTATTAACTCTTGCCGGAGAAATTTCAAATGAATGTGACGAGCTGTCGCCAGCACCAACGGAATCATCTAGACCAGCTGGTATAGTATCCCTTTCCCTTGCATATAGACAACTATATTATATCCAGTAGATTATATTTTTTATACAACAAGAGATCAAAAAATAACAATTGATCATGAAACCCAACAGGGCTATACAAATTGACTATCTTGCTTCAAATACTTGCTTTTTGCATTGACTAGCTATAATAAACTGTGCGTGTAATATATATATCATGCATATTTTTTAAAAAAATTGTTAGACACAATATTTTTACAGCAAAAAACTTATTTTGGTATGGACATTATCTCTAATAATCAGTCAATTTGAATGTAATTTCAAATGAACATGTTACCAAAGCAGCATCACTAAACTAGTACAACTAGGTCATTATAAATATGATGTTAACGTTTCTTTTTCAATTCCTTTTTTTACTGTATGCTCGATAGCTGGTGAAACTTCACAAGAACAACAAGAAACTGTTTATTGTACTCCAGATACCACGATGGAGAATCTGTTTCCAGTGGCATTGAGTGAAGAAACAAATGGTATACCTAAAAACATTCTTCATTTTTATTAAGTGTCTTTTATTGATTAATAAGGTTTTTTAAATAGACTCTTCAGGCTTAAGTCTGGCCTTAGGATTAAGTATTTCTAAATTGAATAATAACATTACATAATTTTTAATGTACCTAGTAAGTACAAACCTTCTAAGTTGATGTTCAGACAAAGCCTGAAAGCATTGAACAGATGTGAATCCTTAAAAAGGTTTAAATTATGATTATACTTTTATTGTCAATGGTAATGATTGAAATGTAAAATAACTGAAAACAAAACAAATAAAATGTGTTACATATAGGGCCCAAATGCTGTATGAATAATCTTAATATAACAATGTTATTATTTACCTGAGTTTGCTGTTTTTTAGCCAGTTTGGGGGTGAAATGAAACAGAACGAAAGTGGCCGACATTAATTATTACTAAAACACCATCACCCATTAACTCTCTCATAAGGGTTTGAGTTAATAGTTGATATCAGCGATAAATGAAAAATTAAGATGTAATCATGGCGCATTGTATTGACTTAAACAGACTTCACTTAGATTCAAAGCAATTATCATAATAATGAATATTCTATTTTTAATCCAGAAATGTGCAACAGTCCAGACAAAAAAAAAATAAGGACATCCACTCGTGAATTAAGAAGTAAAACTAAAAAGAAGCTGTCATATAAAAGTAAGTAAATTATCCTTAGGTTTATACATTTACAATATATTTCCCTCATTTGGATGTTGAACTCTTACTTTTAAATAATTAGGCATAAAAAAATATTTTTACACTAGCACATCTACAAAGACAGTTGCATTTCGTATGTTTTAAGAAACTTTGTGTTTCCCAGTAATGATAAATAAAGAAAGAGTGCCTTAGCTTATCAAGGAAAAAAAACCATTGTCTGAGCTCGGTGTGTAGCCCAGATCTGAAATAAAAATTGTGTGGCTTCTGCACAAAATTTTTCCTCTTTTTAAAAAGTGATGCCATTGTAAAGATTCCACGTAATAAGCTTGTCCATTATAAAAAAATATATTTTGAATGTTACTTATTGTTTATGTAACAGATGCTGAAAAGGAGCAAACCCTGTGTGGATGTGGATGTGGAGTAAAGTATGAAGAAGAAGGGAACCTGGCAGCACTATGGATAGAGTGCCATAAATGCAAAATTTGGTGGCAGGCTCCCTGCGTGCCTCTAACTAAGGAGGAACAAAAGCAGTACCTTACGCGAAAAAGGAAGTTATTTAGGTGTACTAAATGTAGTAATTAAAGTACCCAGTAACCAGAATCTAAAATTATGTTAAAGAAAGTCTTATGTGAACTTAACCTGTTAGTGAATAGTCTAAAACGTTCTTTTTTCTGAAAACTGCATGACTTTTTTAATATGAATTATGTTGTGTTAGCACCACGGACTTTAGGGAGCACTGGCTTCCTTCCTTTCTTATAACACAGTTCAGTGTAACGGTTTCTTCGCACACACATTCGGTGGAGATAAAAGAGATGATGACACTTATCCATGGCACAAAGTATCTTCTTGAAACGACCCAACCATACAAATACTTGTTCAGCAGCCATGGTGTTTAAGTCAGGGTGTTTCTCTTTGAGTTCTTTAAGCTTTTCACCATAATTTGTCTTACAGGATTCCCTTTTATGATTTCTTATGTGAAGGCTGTCTATGATTTTAGTCACCTTAGACCACAGATCATCATAGGGACTAGGAAGAGGAAGTTTTCCACGGGATGCCTTAAGCTGGTCCAGATTACACATGTTGTCATAAGAGAGTACGACTTCTTCCCATTGCTCAGGGGGCACATCTTTAAGAGTGTTGTACAAAAACCTAAGTGTTATTAGAAACACTTGGGAAGGTGATTCTGACCTAAAAGATAATATTTAAAATGTTTAAAAATTAAGTCACTCAGAATTTCAGTGTTACATTGACACATCTTTCTAAGTTTGTATTTTTCTTGACATTTCAACTGATTGTCAAAACAAAACCAAAATTACAGTAAGGGTAAAACATATAATAGACATTTAAGTAATGTTTGCACTCAGTCTACATGCTAATAAAGTTGAAGTTTTGTTATGTTATGTTGTGTATTTGATATGTTTGTCGTGCATGCAATTAAGGAAAACATTATTGCACTCTTGAGTTGAAAATAGAATAAGTATCAAAAACGTTTTGCGTTAGCAGTTTGGTAATAATAATATCTTACTTAAACAATGGCTGCCAAGTTGCAATATGACCTCCTCCACTAACAATAAAGCAGTGACCCCTAGACCACTTTCTCAGGGACTTCTTTCCTCCTGTGTCTTTGTTGCAGGGATCTTCAAGTGGCAAAGTTTCTAAACTAGGAAGCAGTTCTTTGTTGAATCCTGTAAACTCTTCAAGTCCTTTAGAAATACAGACAACTTATGTTAAAATAAAACAAAAATATATAACATAGTGTTTGAGCCATTAATTAAAAATGCTTAACAATTAACACTGTGCAAATTCATTCTATGACATAACCATAAATTAAAGTAAGAATTTGTGTTGTCAAATTATCTAATACTTAACGTTAAAGATTGCTGGAATTGTAATGAGCTTAACAGGAAAAGAATTAAATATAGCTTCAACAAAATATTCAAGTAATATTGTTTTAAGTGATTTTATGTACTCAACAGCTAGTGTGACACATGGCAACAGCTATCATGAGGGTTTGTGCACATTGAGATTTCATATCAATTTACTCATATTGCAATTACCTTGGGCACTAACTGAAGATAAACCTAAATCACTTCCTTGCAATTTGTTCACAGTCTCATCAACAAAGTGAACCTGGTCGCTATTCTCACCGCTGTCATCAGGGTCATGTACAATTGGTGCATTGGTTCCTCCTTTTTAAAAAAAAAAAAACAAAACAAAACAAAACAAAAACAGAACAATAAATTGTAAAAGTTATGTTTTGGAATTTCATTTGGTGTTTTTGGTCTATAGAATACCTTAAAATTCTGTTTATAAGCCCCCTGTTAAAAGGCCCTCCAATAGAGGAAGACGGTACTGAACAGGGCTAACTTTTGATTGGATTACATGTTTTAAACTTTGAAACATCAATAATTATGGCTGATCAACACTACAATGGCTTGCTTCGAAACACTTTTTGCATTCCACTTATATGCACCAACCCAGGTTATGACCCAAATTTTACTCTTCATCACTAGAGAAATTCTTTATTTATACAAATGGCTGCATGAGATATTACCACTGTCAATAAATACTTGGAGTATTACAGAACATGCAAGGCATTATTATAATGAGCTTTCACATGATAAATTGGTGTGAAGTCAGAAACCACATACATACTGTCTGAAAATAGCTTGTTAAATCAAACTGAACCACATGGATATTTTCCTACCTTGCTTTGAGCAGTATTCAAGAAATTCTTTCAGGCCAGTGGGGATTCCCTGCTCAGACAGATTACTACAGTGGGTCTTGCAGAAGGCCTTCCCTCTTTCAGGTGTGGCTGCACATATGTCTGGATAATTGACCATAGGCAAGCTCGGGATTGCATTTTTAATGTTCATGCAGTGGGGGAATCTCAACTTCCAGTTACCATCAATCACCCAAAGTTTTCCACAACCTGCAGATACATATTATTTTAATAATTATTACTCATCACAATTAATTAATTATTAAGTACTAAAACAATTCATTTCTCAATATTAGTTATCCTCAACCAATTACGGCGCGTGAAAGAACGGCCCTGTTAAAAAGCCAATCAGAGGTTAAAATGCGGGGGGCCGGAACAAGCTTTTTTGCCGCAATTTGCAGACGGACTATACCGGGGTTTTGTTCGTCTGCAACGCAGGCTAAACATTAGTCACAATTGTATATTTTTCACTTTTTCATCACTTGAAAATAAAAAAGTTTATTTCAATAAATTATATTACCTCTCTTTTTACAGTCCTCTGTACAATTATGTATGTAAGTTGAAACCCTCCTCCTCTCTTCAATGCCATCCATCAGTTGTTCTCTGTCAGCATCCTTGTACATGGGAAAATCTTTTAATGGAGAGCCACTCTCTCTTAATGAATTCTCTGACTCACCCCACCAGAACATGTCGGCCACACACTTTGCAGACAGTTCTCTTTGTGAACAGCCTGAATGACAAAAATTTGCATTGTGTTACATACTTATTACTTGAGGTAAAAAAATCAAGAAAACTTGAAAATTAACATTGCTGATCAGAGGGGAATCTAATACTCAATTACTTTTAGTTTTTTTCTGGTAAATGCTGTGATAATTTCTCATAAACCATGACTCAGTTTAACATGTACAGACAAATACATGAAAATGAAATTCTTTCTTTGAGGGTGGTGGACAAAACACTGGAGATCAAGTATTACAGCAATACATTAATTTCTCACTTGGAATATTATTTTAGGGTACCTTAATTTTGAAAATTAACAACACTTGTTATTAACATGAAATTTTAAAAGTTTTCATTAGTTTTATTTTATTACTCATAAATTTTGTTCAAATTAAAATGGTTTTTATATCCCTTTAATAAGATAGTCTATTATAGAGGTAAAATCCATTGAAGGCAGTTTATTTATCTTTAGATGCTCAGAGGTGAATAGTACTTTGCTATAATCACCTCTGAGTTAACCAATCAGCGCACACATAAAGCACTATTCACTTGTGTGGTATATACTAAATTATAATAATTATTGATAAAATTCAGGATTCCTAACTTGAATTTGAAAAAAAAATGAATAAGAAAGTAATAAAATCACAAACTAGTAAAAGAAAAATAACCTAAGAAAAAAAAGAGAAATAAACCGAGATAGGTAGATGAATAACTAGATCAATCTGATCGTTTAATCAAAACCAAATCTAGCAGCTTAATTAAAGTTCAATTATTTGAATGTGTTCATAAGTGAAGCAATTACTTAATTATAAATATTCACTTGCCTTCTTTTCTCCTCATCCACTCACTATATCCCTCAGCAAAAGCTTCAAATGAGAGCCATCCGTGATTTCGATTTTAAATGGTTAGTAAACATTATACAAAATTGTTATTGATATATCTTAGTTGGAACCATTTAACAAACAGACATCGAAACTGGTTTATTGGGCCTCCCCACCACGACAAGGTGGACTCTTATAGGGGAGGGAGGAAACAGCAAATAAGAAGAGATACATTCAATTTCCTATCAGTGACAGCTGCAGTGATGGCCGAGTTTCTTACAAACGTACTAACTTAATTAGCGTAAAAATAACTCACACAACTAGATGTTTTTAAAAACAAGAGTCCCTTGGCAATAAACCAGTTTATGAAATATATATATATTAGATAATTCTAATTCAGAAAATATTAAAAGAAATAATCTTACTTACGCAAGAGAACAGTACAATTCAAAAAGTTCACGATCTACAAGTGTGGAGTCAGTTGCCTCGACTGTATCTCTGATCGTGTCGTAAAACTGGTATCCACTCTCCTTGTTTCCAAAGCGAGAGTAAGAGAAATTCAAACGGCATTTATTGCACCGCAAAGTAATTTTTTTGCCTGCAAAAGAATAATATTAAAACATTGGCTGCAATCCTTGTGACAAAGAAATAATTAAAATTCTACTGGTTTTTTGAAACAGTGTTAAACGACGAAGCATATGGCACTTTTACGACACAATTATATGAAAGTTGTGAGGATCTAGGCAGAATAATGATAACTTATAGCGGTATTGTACATAAATGAAAAATGTACAAAATAAAAATTATAAAAAAGTATAGATCACAATAAAATTTTTATTAAGCTATATGGTTTGAAAACATCCATACTACCAAAAGGGACCCCAACAATCAATATTAAAATTAAGCTTACTACACTTTAAAACAAAAAGTATTATTACATTACCTGCAAAGGAACCTTTGAATCCAAAGAACACAACGTCGCTAGGATCATTGTGGCGCGATAAATTTCCGCCACACTGAAGACATCGGCTTGTTGGAGGCCCAAAGCAACGCTGATCCTTTCCGGATGATTGGGAAAGATGATCTGCCAACAAAATAGCGTTTGGCAGATCTTCGACATCCTTCAGAGCAGGGAACAGTTCCTCTATTATCTCCAACCGATTCGTGGAGAATAAAAGAGGAACCGTTGACACCGCTTGCCTGAGGATGTCGAACTTATGAAGGCCGAACTTGGAGATTAGAAATACAGAAATCTGATCTTCAGAAAGGCAAGGTGTTCTAAGCAATTCTAACACAGTTAACTTTGCTAACTGTGTGACACTACCAAGGCAATCCGCCGCAGCAAACAAGCTTGGGTCTTCAAGATCGCTTAGTCTGCGACGAGCTCTCTTGCCAGCCATCTTGATATTGTGCAAACTTGATCCAGTCCTCTACTGACCGTGTAACACTGGTAACAGTTGTAACAGTGTTACATAAAAGTGATACCAGATCTCTGACCCTAAATCGGGCAGCATGTGAAGTAATAAAAACATTGCCATTGGTCAGTTAGACATGGGTAAGAGCAAGCTGGGCAGAGTTAGGAAGTATTCCAACCGGATATATCAGCAACCTTCTGAATCTGCTTCTCATGATACTGCTACTGCCACTGCCACTGCTATGTTTCTTTGTTGATTGTATAGTGAAGGACTGTTTCCAGGGCTGTGGGATGCCACCATTATAATTATTAAAACCTGTAAGTTTCCAAACTTTCAGGTTTTAATATTCCAAATTTTAGTTTTAAGTAAAGGATGCAAATTACACCAGCAACAAACTGTTGAATTTATTATCACTTTGTATTATCATTTGTATCTTATGCAGAATTGAATTGTGCAGTCTGTTTTGGTAATGATGGGGACTTGAAAGGTATTTTATTCCATTTCATTTATATTCTTCTTACAGTATCTGCAATTGATTTTAATGTTAGAGCTAGTTGTGAAGACTCTAGTTTACTACTGTGACTTGTTTTGTCTTGGGTAAGTTGCTGTGCGAGATTTTTATATTTATTATTTATTGTCCAACGCACCAACAGGACAGCGAACTGATCGGCCAAACATGGGTCAAGCCCATGAGGGTCCAGACAGACTGATTAAGTAACCAGATGCAGGGGGGTGTGTTTGACCAGTGAGATGTTATTATTATTATTATTATTATTATTATTATTATTATTATTATTAGTAATTTAATTATTTTAATAGTGTTTAATGGTTGCCTTAATTTTTCACCTAGTATTTCTTACTATATAATTGCATGTTTTGGAGGGAAAGTTTTTGCAAGGCTTAGCTAACTGAATCTTCTGAATATTTCAGTTAATATCAGGATAATTGAGGTTAATTGAAATAACTTTAGGCTTATGTCTCCTATTTTTTATTTCAGGTGCCTGTGGGGGCAAACCTCGAAGATATTACTTAGAAGATGGCTGTAAAATTTCTTAGATGTGAATCTTATAAGTAGTTGGTATTCTGTTTTTCGTTTCTTTCAATTATATATATCCCGTTGTTTTCTTTCTGCTGTTATCTGAGATGTCTAATATATGACATTATTATTCAACAAATGCGTGCACTGCTCATATATGGTCAAAATGTTAACGTTATCTGTCATCCGTACATAACAGATATCCTGCGATATACGTAGGTTGCAAAGATTCGTCCAAAATCTTGTAAAGCGTTACCTAATCACAGTTTTTCTATCTGCAAAATCTGTTTCGTTGACAATTTGTTGAATACTTAAACACTTATCCTGCTCAATCTTGCACAATATAGTCTGATTTTAGCCAACTCGGCCTATGGCCTTGTCGCTAAGTATCAGGCGATAGGTATTCCGCGCGATTTCGCAGGATAAGTAGCAGTAGTGCATATTTCTTGTATGATGCTCTCTTTGTTTTCAGTATTTTAAATAAAATGGAATTTGATGCCAACTTCTATATGCTTTGTATTAGCTTTTGTGTGCTGCTTGTAAAGCTAGCGATCTTAGTTCATTCAAGTTGGGCGACCAACTGCTTAGCTTTAATACATTGCTTGACAAGTGAGTCAAGATCGGGAGGGCCATGGTGAGCCCTTTTAAATGACGCTGACTGCCTTAAGATGAAGTTGAAAGCCAGTGGCAGATCTAGAGGTGCTCAAAGGGGGGGGGGGGGTGGTGCAGTGAAGGTGCATTTTTTTTGCTCAAATACCGTAGAATTCCGGTTATAAGCCCCCCCGCTTATAAGCCCCCCCGGTTATAGGCCCATCATCCTGGAAACAAAAAAATACATCCGGTTATAAGCCCCCCCGGATATAAGCCCCCCTCTACCAGATGACAGTACTGAATAGGGCTAAATGTTGCTTTATTATGTGTTTTTAACTTAAAAACGTATTTCCATCAACACTCCCGTGGGTCGTTTTGAAACGATTTTTTCATTCCGCTTATAAGCCCTCCCGGATATAAGCCCCTCCGCTTATAAGCCCACCCAAAACCCCTTACGAAGTTGTATAAGCCCAGGGCTTATAACCGGAATTCTACGGTATTGGGGTCAGGGGAGGGGGGGTTTCACCCTTTGGGTCTTTTTTGGTCAGTGATTTACTATAAAAAGACAAAAGACATGTTCGATGCAGCATTGGTGTACATTGACAAATATGGCAGAAGATCAAATGAAAACAAGGGGGCCGGATCCTTGCAGACCAGGGCTTTAATGATTTAATACTTCTTTCATGACTTCCTGACCCAGCTATTTTGAAGCCTCTATGAGAAGACATTTCAGTGAGAACAACATTAAACTAGGTTTGCTTATTGCAAATTTTCAGGCAGATGCAGGAAAAAGAAGGGGATTCCCCAGGTCATGACCTGTAAACTTTTGACCACAAGACTATTAAATTAGTTTTTTTTTTTTTGCTCGCCGTACTTTGCGCCGCTTCCCAACTAACTGAACGCCTGGAACAGGCTAGTTTATACTGAGTTGGAGTACATAAGTGCTTTTCTGATGCTATCTTTCCCGTGTAAATCAACAGTGGGTGCTGAGCCGCTCTGAGCCCACTCTCACACGAAATCGACAAAAAGCTTCTGAAGATTACTGTCTTATTAAGTAAGAAGAGATAAGGAATATAAAGACCATGTTAGTTTCAAGCTGGAGGCGAACTATCGATCACTTGGTGCAGTAATTCACTGTTGGACATTCGAGTGCTGATACGAAACTTGCCAGGTGAAGGAACGGACGGATTGGTTTTCATATGATGTTCTGACATTTGAACTTTTGTGTTAGTTTTCATTTGCACCACTATACTTACCTTCACGTTTTTTTAATCAGCCCACAGTGTGATAAAACTTTCTCCACTTAGTACGCTTAAACGCTTTCATTTTCATGCATCTTCAGACTCGCTAGAACCGTTTGCATCCAGCTCAATTAACTCCTTTCGCAGCGCTTTCTTCTGAAATCGACTCGATTCAACTCTCGAAAGTGACTTTTTAAGAATGGCGATACCTTCAATTTCAGGTCCGTCCCCCTCACCAAAGAATTCAGATATCTCCATCTTATCTTCAATTTATTTTGTCATAAATCTTCTTTGGTTTGGGCCTTGCTGAGGCCTCAGCAACTTTTACCTTTGCGAGTTACAAAGTGGCGACGGGCGACAGGTAGATTTTCCGCGCTTTTGTTCGCAGGTTTTGTGACGTCACGAATTTCCACTGTGTTGCGACTATCACGTCAGCAAGTTTCCTATCCAGTCCTTTTACTATCCATGGGTATATTAAACTACACAGCACATGGGCATTTTGTCTGCGCATGCGCCAGATAAATAAGAATTCCAGTTCGTCGGCGCCATTTTCAAAGTGTGAGCGCGCTTCGGTGGATTTTCAGCTGAGTGATCTACGCACTTGGAAAGCTTTCATGAACAGATATGAAAGAGAATAACATGTTTACGTAAACGTCTTACACTATGGATACTCGTGGTGTTTACCGTGACTTCGGATGAGGACATTTTGACGATCAAACTGCGAACAAAACAAGAAAAATCCGCCAAACAGTGAAGTTTGACTTCTGATTTACGAAAGTTCAAGATGTCCATAGGAGACGAAAGACACCGAAGGATAATCTCAAGATGTTGAGGTTTTATGGGCTTAAATCATTGGTTGTACTGTTAAGACGATCGTCAGATACACGGCCTTATTTAAGGTAGGAAATTTGGAATTTGATCTGATTTTGTCTCCACTTCAAAGCGAATTTGCATTTTCTTTCCAACCGCCCCCAAGTTTCAAATCACTCCAGACAACATTGTCTTTCCTTTCTCTTTACAGTCGTGAAGGACTCCAGGCATTAAAAAATGTTCCAGTGTGCAAGATTCTAATCTTCTTATGAGAGCTTTTTGTGAAGTTTAATTCGGCAAATTGTAGTAGTTTTTCCAAGCCGTGGATCACAGAGGTCTTTGGTCTTGCAGCTCTACCAATCTCCTGTACAAGGTATGTAGTGATTCACCTTTGCCGTGGTTGCAGTCTCGTTATGTCACACTTTGACTTAAATTTATTTTTTCCTTCGTTTTAGTGGGAATTTTGTCGTTGCATTTTTTTTGCCTTCAAGTGCTCTCTCGAGTAAAAACTAGTGAAAATCTCTTTTATTTGACTCGCCCCCAAGTTCCGCAATACTATCAAGACTTTCTTTGCTTGTTCCCCTTTCATTATGTCTAGTTTATTTATCCAAGAAAAATGCCTGCACCTTAT
>NW_027558169.1:0-12874 GCF_052425735.1 Oculina patagonica
GCACGCGATTTCGCTATTAGCTTGAAGATAAATACTGTTCCATAAGCAGAGAAATGAGTGGAAATCATTATTTGAAGGAAAATAAGTTATGGCATGCACGATTTTTAAGAAAAACCTTACAAGGTTCTTAATAGATAAACATTTTTAGACGATGAACAAATATTTTTAGTTGTACAACGTTATATAATGTAAATAGATAACTATTCGTAATTAGCTATAGCTTTTTTTAGTGATAGCTAGTTTTAGTTTTTCTGTGACATTTGTACTTCCTTTTTAGATTTTAATATTTTAAAATTTTAATACTTTAATAGACAACTATTTTTAATTAATTTTTTTAGGACAGTAGGTAGTTTTAGTAGTTTCAATTATTGTATATTTTATATTTTAGATCTGTGACATTTGTACTTCCTTTTAGATTTTAATACTTTTTTTTATTTCCATGGAGGACCTCCCTGAAAACCACGTATTTACGTGACGGGCGCTTCCTCTTAAAAGATTGTTTTATTATTATTAGTTTTTATTATTATTATTATTATATTATTATTAATAATAATTCTACTTAAACTGTTAGATTATTCGCTCGTGGTTTATATGAGGCGATAGTTGTTTCGGCCTTGCCTCATCAACTCATCAACTATCCGCTCATAATCTATTAATTTTGTTAAATTAATTCACCAAGCATAAAAAAATTGTCCCTACAACACAGATGTTTCATCAATGGAAAGCAAACCATAAGCTCAAGGTAAAGCGGAAACTTTTAAAAATGTGAAGTTGTCATTTTCATAAAAAAAAAGAAAAAGAATCTGAGTCCAGTTTTCAACTTTCATTGTGATCGCCGCCGATTATTAAAACATCACCAACAAGGCATCTTAAAGTAAAAAATTATAATTACCGGCTGCTTGACTGACGCACTCGTTTCTTCACTGAGGGCTTATTATTTCCGCTATGCCGCTGACAGCAGATCGAGAAGATTTGAAGATGTTTATATATGTTGCGATCCTAAATAACAAGTATATTCACTAGTATAAATCGAGCCAATGGGTAATAAGTAAATCTTCAAAGTTACTGAAGTTAAACAAATTCTGTCTCAAATATGAGACATTTGAGTAATTAGCGGTTCAGAAACTTCACTCACAATATGATGACACTTATTAATAGAGTTTTATTAGAAAATAACTAACCTCAATTTCTTCTTGTGTTTTGATTGACCTGAGTAATCTTTCCCGCTGATACTTTTTCCACAAGTTTTCAATCCACGAACTCAAGAGAGCGCACAAATCCAGCCCCCGATCGTTAGCAGTAAAGTATTTCAACGCAAATATTTCATTTGATTCAATACTTTCGTTTTCGAGCAAACACACTCTAAAAATAATGTCTTTCAAGGAAACAGGAAGTTTTTACGTTAAACGTTAAAGCTGCCGGTAATATGATATTAAAGGTTTTTTCCTCTTTTAATTTTGGTCAACTGTGGTGTTGCGTGACAGGACAAAATCCTTCGCACTAGACAGGAGTAGGGAAACAAATGCCCAAAAAAAAGGAACTACCTTATTACACGAATCTACTATATCACAATATTTTAAAGTCATTTAAAATATTTCAAAGTCATTTAGAATTGTAAAACCTTGGAACACTATCTGTAACCTCGCCCCTCACGACAAATTTTCGAGCCCAAGTTTATTCAAATATTTTCTGCGCGCCACTTATTTTACTTTACTGGACACTACCTATGATATTGACATGCCCTGCAACTGGTTCCTCTTCCGTAACTGCCCTTGCAACCGTTCTTAATTTTTGTGATTAATATTTTCTGCATCTTGTTTTATAACTTTAGCTATAAGTAATTAATCAGATTTTTTAACTATAATTTTTAACTATAAGTAATTAATTAGATTTATTGTGTATACATATTTTTTTTAATTTAAGATTTTTATCGCCATTCTTTTTAGTTTTTAGGGTTGCGCCTCGCATGGGTAACTTTTTTCCCGTTCGCGCAATTCCTTTTTGGTCCTTTTCTTTCTTTTTTTGTAAAATTTTGAGACCAATAAAGTTGATAGATAGTGAAGGGGACGTTAAAATAATAGTCAACTTTCTATTTGCTGCATTATGTGATTATCGGGGATTTGGAATATCGACTGCAGTGAGTGATTACAATTTATTTGAAGCTTAAAATTTAATTGCTCATACATTTAAACAGATCTTGAGGAAGCATTTTTGCAGAAACATATTTTCCTCCATCGAATTTACTATGAAAATTATTATTATAAATAATTATTCTTAGCTTTAGTTACATAGGGAATAAATAACAATATATTTCTTCTGTCGACGCGATGATTGATAGATATTTTTTCAATGTTGTTTGCTCTTGTTCCAGCCAACATAACGTTTACTTTGTAGTAGAATTTTCGTATTGCTTATCCTTTAGTATTATCCTCAGCCATAACTGAATGTTTGTCCACAATAACAACAAAAAAACGATCTTAGAGAGCATTTAGCAACTTATCAATGGGCTTAAAAACAATCGCAAGTTAAAATAGTTAAAAACAATCGCATAAAAAAAATCAGCGATAGTGGAACGGAGTTGAATGCACTATCCGGCTGCATTGTTGACCATTATAATCAGTGACCGCATATCATGAACTTCTTCGTTAGCATGTATTGCCTCATCTTTTGTTTTCATTCTGTCGAAGAAGATTTCGTAGAACTCTAGAGGCTGTAAGATGTCTATTTCCAGCGCATGCATCTGCTCTGGGCTAAGATATTTGGCATTTTCAGTCAGCACTCGGTCCTTCATGTAGGGGCTTTTGGCTCGTTTCTCCGTGAAAAAACTGGTACAGGACATGGTCTGACCTCGACTTCGGAATCTTCTTCCGTCAGGACACTGCTTCAGTTGTTCCTTCCGCTCTTGCTGTAGCTTGGAAAGAAGGTCAGACTCGCTGGATCGACGACGTTTAGTAGCCAGTGTTGGATGGTATGGCGTCTTGATTTCACTTTGTTCGTCCCCTGCTGTTACTTTCTTTTCCGATAAGGCCCCGTGTTTTTTTGAGGTGAGTTGCTGTATTACTTTCCGCAGTACCTTCATTTTCACGTTTCTTCGATGAATTCTGACACGGGGTGATTTTCAGAATGATGTCGGTCACAGTGACCGCTCTTTTATAGGCAGCTAGCTGTGAGGCGGAATCTCTTTCTCGAGGTCACTCTCAGAAATACAACACCTTCATGGCTACATCATAAGGATGTTAATCAATAGGAGGTAACGCCGTTTCATTGAAATGGTGGCGGATTCTTTTGCCGCAACATGATGACGTAACGCCATTTAGCTGTGTTGCGAAACACAGTGAATATGCAATCTGATTATAAGGCAACTTAGAATGCTAATGAGGCCACTCCCAGACTTAATACATCACGTCCGTTAATTGCAGCAAATTAATAGCAGGTGACTAATTTAAAAGGAGACCGCGAAGCTCTGCTATTGCTACGAGAGAAGTAATTAACTGTAGTTAAGTTGTGTTGCGAAACACATATCAGAGCAGAAGTTAGGATTAATAACTTGGTAATTAAGAGTGTTCAGGTTACGAAACAAACACAACAATTTCAATAACTAAATCACATCATTAAACGAAATTAAGGAGCACTGATTTTCATAATAATAAGTAAGACATTTTTTCGATAGTAGTTATTAACATAAAATAAATTTTGCTACTACATTAGCTATCGCCGAGTTTCGCAATCTTCGAGAGAAAATTGAAGATATTGGCTGACTTAAGGAGGCTCGATGTATTTTTTTTAGCCCTAGGGTGGTCGTTTTGTCACCAAGGTTACCATAGCAACGATTGTCGTTTTCTTTTTGTATTCAAACAAGCTTGATTTTCTCGAAATTTAGATTGACTCTTGGTATTCATTTTTTGATATGTTGAAGTATAGTGGATTACAGATTTTTCTAAAATTTTGTCTACAGGTAGTCAATCTACTATACTTTAACATATCAAAAAATAAATACCAAAAGCCAATCTAGATTTCGAGAAAATCAGTTAGGCTTGTTTGAAAACGAATGAAAACGACAATCGTTGCTATGGTAACCTTTGTGACTAAGCGACCAGTAAAAAATAAACTTTGGTCATATTTGATCATTATGGTGTATTTTGGCAAAAATCTAAGATTGGCTTCCTTGATAATTTTTATTTTTAAAACAACCACTATAGGGCTAAAGAAACTAAATCGAGCCTCTTTGGAGTCCTCTTATCAACCTGGTAAATATTTAAAAAGTTCAGAAGACTGGAGTTACACTATTAACGTTAGCTGTAAGAATAGAACCTGTATTTCCAAAAATTACCGTTACAGAGTGTGTTGTTCATTTTCGCTTCAAAGAGAGTTCATGTGTAGCACCTTCATGTAAATCAAACGCATTTTCATATATAAAATTTACTTGACTCCAGCCTGATTAAACGAAAACGATCGCTTCAGTCCTGGGATGGTCCTGCTGTGTGGGCTGGGTGGATGGTGTTGTTGGCAAGCTCGATATCCTGCAATTCCCGCGAAGGATGATACCTGGGTGCAGAGGAACCGGTGCAGCATATCATTCTTTTGATCGTCTCCCGGAATTTCTGGTTCAACAGCGCGTACACAAAGGGGTTGACAGCAGCATTGAACAAGACCATTGTGTTAGCGATGGTGACTGGGACGGCACCAATATTGTAGGATGTTGGGTCCTTTATGACGTAGACAACTACATCTGTGCCCCAACAGATTCCAAATATAACACTTACAGTAACGACCATCAAGGTGACACGCTTCCGCACCCTCATGACACCCTGTGTATGGATCAATGAAAGGCCGACGTCTGAAACTAGTTCATTGGTAAAATATGTACTCTGTGGCCAATTTTTAAAGGTGGGATAGTGCTGGATTCTATACATTATACATTAAATGTAGTGTTGGATTCTATACATTATACATTAAATGTAGTGCTGGATTCTATACATTATACATTAAATGTAGTGTTGGATTCTATACATTATACATTAAATGTAGTGTTGGATTCTATACATTATACATTAAATGTAGTGCTGGATTCTATACATTATACATTAAATGTAGTGCTGGATTCTATACATTATACATTAAATGTAGTGTTGGATTCTATACATTATACATTAAATGTAGTGTTGGATTCCATACATTATACATTAAATGTAGTGTTGGATTCTATACATTATACATTAAATGTAGTGCTGGATTCTATACATTATACATTAAATGTAGTGCTGGATTCTATACATTATACATTAAATGTAGTGCTGGATTCTATACATTATACATTAAATGTAGTGTTGGATTCTATACATTATACATTAAATGTAGTGTTGGATTCTATACATTATACATTAAATGTAGTGTTGGATTCTATACATTATACATTAAATGTAGTGATGGATTCTATACATTATACATTAAATGTAGTGTTGGATTCTATACATTATACATTAAATGTAGTGTTGGATTCTATACATTATACATTAAATGTAGTGTTGGATTCTATACATTATACATTAAATGTAGTGTTGGATTCTATACATTATACATTAAATGTAGTGCTGGATTCCAAACATTATACATTAAATGTAGTGTTGGATTCTATACATTATACATTAAATGTAGTGTTGGATTCTATACATTATACATTAAATGTAGTGTTGGATTCTATACATTATACCTTAAATGTAGTGCTGGATTCTATACATTATACATTAAATGTAGTGTTGGATTCTATACATTATACATTAAATGTAGTGTTGGATTCTATACATTATACATTAAATGTAGTGTTGGATTCTATACATTATACCTTAAATGTAGTGCTGGATTCTATACATTATACATTAAATGTAGTGTTGGATTCTATACATTATACATTAAATGTAGTGTTGGATTCTATACATTATACATTAAATGTAGTGCTGGATTCTATACATTATACATTAAATGTAGTGTTGGATTCTATAGAAGTCCCCGTTCCGCTGTGTTGCACGAGATTATCTTGATCGCAAAAAATCTATGCTACAGTCAAACGCACGCTGTGCAATATATACAAAATGAAGCCCTTCTTCATTATATGGAACACTACTCTCGCACGGCTAAGAAAGAACCACTTTTTAGCATCAGAACTGACCTTTTACGGTCAAAAATGCGAAAAATAGCCTTCTAAACAAACACACTTAAGCACGGATCGAACAACATTAACACAATTGGTCCAGTTAAACGAGCCAATTAGAAAGCAGAATTTTCGATCCTGCAGTCAAGTACAAAAACGGCAAATAGAATGATTCCAAATCATTCGATGAGACCTTAACATAGGAGCAACTGATGAGGTCCACTTAAGGACCGAAACTCGAGTCTTGCTTAAGATGAAACATTTGCCAGAAGAGATCGTTGCAGCATCCTAGAGACTTCAAATGCAGTGATCAAACTGCCATAGAATTTATTTGTTGGATGCAAGTAACGCAACAAAACAGATAAAAAATAATGGAGGTAAAGTTTTATAGCTCCCAGAGCACAAATCACAACCACTCAAACTAAGGGGAGCTTGAAAACAAAGAAACCATCGCTCTCAATGCTTAGAGACTGCAGTAGCCTTCAAAAGACTCGGATCTTAGACCCTCACAACCGTCGTAACGAAACGTTATCCTACGAACTAACCGCCACTTCAGATATACGAGTTGATGGTTAGAAATCCACTGATCCGATACACAAGATAGACTACAACATTCCTTTAAAGGCTATTAAGGAATCTTTCAACAAACATGAGCCAATAAACCTGACGAAATATGCCACAGAGCTAGCAAACACGATGGCATAAAGATCATCACTGAAACGGCTCTAGAGAGCAATAATTAAATCCTCCGTTAGCAGACTGAAGGCTAACATTAAGCAACCAGCGGGAGTCGTGTTTGGCCTGTCTCATTTTATAAAATCACAACCACTCAAACTAAGGGGAGCTAAACATTAACTCAAAGAAACCATCGCTCTCAATGCCTAGAGACTGTAGTAGCCATAAAAATACTTGGATCTTAGACCCTCGCAACCGTGGAATAACGAAACGTTATTCTGCAAGCTAACCGCCACTTCAAACAAGATGACGGTTAGAGACCCACTGATCTGATAAACATTACAGACTACAACATTCTTTTGAAGGCAATTAAGAATCTTTCAACAAACAAGAGCCGATAAATCTAACCAAATATGCCAGAGAGCTAGCTAGCAGACACAATGGCATAAATATCAATGCTGTAACGGCTCCAGAGAGCGAGTGAAATCCTCCATTAACAGACTGAAGGCTAACTTTTAGCGACCGGCGGGAGTCGTGTTTGGCCTGTCACTTTTAATATTCTCACTTGTGACCTTTTTTTGACAGAGCCCCGTTCCGCTGCGTTGCACGAGATTATCTTTGATCGCAAGAAAAAATCTATGCTAAAGACTAACGCATGCTGTGCAATAAATTCGAAATGAAGCCCTTCTTCATAATGTGGGACACCACTTACGCACGGCTACGAGAGAACCACCATTTAGCATCAGAACTGACCTTTAACGGTCTAAAATGCGAAAAATCGCCTTCTCAACAAACACAACTTAAGCACGGATCGAACAACATTAACACAATTGGTCCAGTTAAACGAGCCAATTAGAAAGCAGAATTTTCGATCCTGCAGTCAAGTACAAAAACGGCAAATAGAATGATTCCAAATCATTCGATGAGACCTTAACATAGGAGCAACTGATGAGGTCCACTGAAGGACCGAAACTCGAGTCTTGCTTAAGATAAAACATTTGCCAGGAGACATCGTTGCAGCATCCTAGAAACTTCAAATGCAGTAATCAATCTGCCATAGAATTTATTTGTTGGATGCAAGTAACGCAACAAGACAGTTAAAAAATAATGGAGGTAAAGTTTAGTCCCATACAAGAACTCAAATCACAACCACTCAAACTAAGGGGAGCTAAACATTAACTCAAAGAAACCATCGCTCTCAATGCCTAGAGACTGTAGTAGCCATAAAAATACTTGGATCTTAGACCCTCGCAACCGTGGAATAACGAAACGTTATTCTGCAAGCTAACCGCCACTTCAAACAAGATGACGGTTAGAGACCCACTGATCTGATAAACATTACAGACTACAACATTCTTTTGAAGGCAATTAAGAATCTTTCAACAAACAAGAGCCGATAAATCTAACCAAATATGCCAGAGAGCTAGCTAGCAGACACAATGGCATAAATATCAATGCTGTAACGGCTCCAGAGAGCGAGTGAAATCCTCCATTAACAGACTGAAGGCTAACTTTTAGCGACCGGCGGGAGTCGTGTTTGGCCTGTCACTTTTAATATTCTCACTAGTAGACAACTTAAGAGATATCATGGCATTGTGGAAGCCTGCAGCACTTTTCCAGCTTCAATGGATACCGCTGGATCAGTGGAAAGAATGAGTGAGACAGACATAAATCAGGAGGAAGAGATGCAGATCGGCACGACTGTGGAAATTCAGAATGAAGAAAAAGATATTTCCCCTGATAACTTTGAAGACGAAGCTGCCTTCAATACTAGTACCACTTCTTCGTCAGGGGAGGAAAGTGACATTGAATCATCTTCAGATAGTGAAGATAGTGTTTCCGAAACGGAAAGTGAAGAGTGGGATAACGAGCCAGAAGAGATGGTCCCTGAACGAGAAAACGAAACTACACTTCCTGACGAGGAGAAGCCACTTTATCAAGGCAGCGCAATATCGAAAATTTTATCGTGTGTCTTAATTGTTAGCTTTGTTTTAAAGCACAATTTGAGTAAAGCAGCCTGGGCAGATCTCCTTCGCTTGCTAACCGCATTGCTTGGAGACCGATGTAGAAAAACTTTTCAGTCGGTGTACAAAATGAAAGTGATCATGAAAGAATACTTTGGCTCCAAGGAACCAACAAAGATAAATTACTGTACTAACTGTTTACAGGCTGTTAAAGCCGACAAGTGCCCAAATGCCAAATGCAGCAAGGCAGGACTGTCGAGTTTTTTAGATCTGCATTTAGAAGAAACGATCAAAGATCTTTTCAGAGATTCTGAATTTGTGAACTTATTAAAGAAAGGAAAAGAGCAGGTAAAGCGTGCAGCTAGCTGTAGCAGTATTCATGACATATTCCACGGACTCGACTACAAGAACTTCATACATCCTAAGGGTTTTCTTTCACAATTGTACAATATTTCGTTTACAGTTAACACTGATGGAGTTAACAAATATTCATCTTCTAGGGCTGGTCATTTGTGGCCGGTTTATATCATGATCAACGAGCTCCCAAAAGAACACCGATTCAAAAAAAAGTTCATTATTCCTGCTTACATCTATTGCGACAAACACGATCCAAACATGTTGACATTTCTTAACCCTTTGGTTGAAAAGCTGAATGCTCTAAATTCTACTGGAATACATGTACCGGACAGTGCAGATGGAGACATCAATGTCCGATGTATGTTATTTGTAGCAACAGCCGACTTGCCTGCACGAGCTGACTTGATGAATATGAAACGTTATAATGGAAAATGCGCTTGCCATCTTTGCAAGTCAGAAGGAGTTGGCTATGGGCCAAACAACATCCATAGATACTGGCCTTTTGAACAAAGCCCCGTGAAAAGGACTCATGAAGATCAAGTTAAATTTGCATCGAAGGCCACAATTAAGAAAGCGGTTATGGGAGTCAAGGGGCATAGCATTTTCGTGAAGCTTTCGTATCCGTTTGATTTAGTACGTTCATTTGCAATCGATTGGATGCACTCCGTTTGTCTTGGAGTTGTAAAGTACATTATGCATCAACAAATGTCCGATGGAAACAAGGACAAAGTCTTTTATATAGGGACAAAAAAGATTTCGTCTATGTCCCGCAAACTTCTTTCGATAAAGCCGCCAGACATTGTAGGTAGATTGCCCAGATCGTTAGAAGATCTTAAACATTGGAAAGCAACAGAACTCAAAAACTGGCTACTGCATTATTCTGTGCCAGTTTTCTTCAAAATCTTAAATCCCTTGTACATTTTTCACTGGTGTCTTCTTGTCGGAGCAATTGGAATCTTGTGTTCCGATTCTATATCAAGCGCAGATCTTGAAGAGGCAGACGGCATGCTACAAGACTTTGTTCGTTTAATGGGAATACTGTATGCGCCAACACAATGCACCATGAATGTCCATTTATTGCAGCATTTAGCTTATTATGTTTCACGCCGAGGACCACTATGGGCATACAGTTGCTTTGCTTTTGAAAGCATGAATGCTTTTATTAAACCACTTGTTCATGGAACGCATCACGCTATGGAACAAATTGGATGTGCAATTGGTCTTTGTTTCGGCCTTTCTAATTTTACGAAGAAAATTTTGCAAGATAATGACACTCCTAAGGACAGCAAAACGCTGTTGCGAAGTCTAACCGGTTATTCTAAAAGTTCTCACAAAGTGTCTACCAAAATACAAGGGGGCTACTTAAGTGGAAAGGAACGAAGAAACATCGACAGCAACATACAGACCTTGGTAAGGGTCTTTGCAATGGCAAACAAGTTGCCCACAGATTATGAACTTGAACCTTATCGCAGATTTGAGAGTGATGACGGACAGAAGTTTTATTCTTTGGGCACGACGACGAGTTTTATTCTTTGGACACGACTGACGGACAGAAGTTTTATTCTTTGGGCACGAAAACCTGCAAGACTGACTCAACTGTAATTGAATATACAGACAGAAACAATACACTTTGTTATGGCAGAGTAACACTGTTTTTAAAGATACATGATTTTGGACTTTGCATTGGCAATGAACTTGAGAAAAACTCTGACCCATTACCATTTTTTAATGAGCAGGCATGCACTGAAACCCTACAGTCTTTAACAAACAATGAGCAGAACAAAGATATCGTGCGTGATGTTTTAAGAAAGTATCGCAATAAATGCCTTGTGAAACATCACGTGCACATCAAACCAGGGTCCGGAAGGCCATTTGTGATATCCGTGGAGCAGATACGACGTAAATGTGTCCTCATTGATATTCTACCCAACAATGCGTGTATGATTTCTCGTTTTCCCGAAGTAAATGAACATAACTAAAAACTGTGCAAACATCCACACTGGTCTTATTAAGTGAGGATTTATTTATAGATGTTACAATAAAAACATCTGAACGTTACAGACTGCTGCTGCTGTTTAAAAATAAATGATATTGTATAACTAAACTGTGAAGCTAACTCTGTGTTTGTCCTGATCAAGTGAAACTTTGACTCTGCATTCGTTTGAAGTTAAACTGAATTGATTCTGTGTAAACCAAAGGTCGTTGGGAGTGCATATGTAATTAAATATTGTTTACCATGAAATCAACCGCAAAGTGATCACATCGTTTATAGCTCGGCAACTCTTTTTTAAGCGATGGCGTGACATCGCTTTTATGCCATCGCACGATCGGTTCGTTTTGTCTGTTTGGCCCGATCGAACAGAAATCAAGTTTAACTTAACAAGAAATCGCCGCGTAAAACACAAAAGCAAAATACTTCTGTGCAGTTAGAATGGAAAACTACAATGTATGAACAAAAGAGACTTATTATATTTTTTCTTCCGAGTATCAGATGCCGGTTCGCGATGAGTCCGTAATGGGCTTCAGGTGATGAATTCATACAAAAGAGGAATTCGCTTAGGAGCTTTGTCCATTCTGGCCGGGTCTATCAGATTTTCTCAATCGTGTAAATATTCGACCCCTTAAGAGGGCGAATAAATAGCGCGTAAACAGGCCTGTGCGGTAAAGCGCATAAACAGGCCTGTATAATCGGCCGATAAATTGCTGGACACAATTCTATTCACTTTCGAACATACTCGAGCAAAATATATTGTTATAATTTTCCGTTTCTGTCCCTCAGAAAGTGATAAGAAGTCCGATTAGTCAGACCGTGATATGTGATCACACCTTCAGTGATGAAAAAGGCGTGATCACGGGCGTGATCACTCCAATCAGGCATACATCACGCCTTCCTTTTTTGTGATCACGCTAAAAGGCGTGATCACACCCGTGATCACGGGGGTGATTTGTGATCACAACGTGATCACAAAATATTTTTACTGGGGTCTATACATTATACATTAAATGTAGTGTTGGATTCTATACATTATACATTAAATGTAGTGTTGGATTCTATACATTATACATTAAATGTAGTGTTGGATTCTATACATTATACATTAAATGTAGTGTTGGATTCTATACATTATACATTAAATGTAGTGCTGGATTCTATACATTATACATTAAATGTAGTGCTGGATTCTATACATTATACATTAAATGTAGTGTTGGATTCTATACATTATACATTAAATGTAGTGCTGGATTCTATACATTATACATTAAATGTAGTGTTGGATTCTATACATTATACATTAAATGTAGTGCTGGATTCTATACATTATACATTAAATGTAGTGTTGAATTCTATACATTATACATTAAATGTAGTGCTGGATTCTATACATTATACATTAAATGTAGTGTTGAATTCTATACATTATACATTAAATGTAGTGTTGGATTCTATACATTATACATTAAATGTAGTGTTGGATTCTATACATTATACATTAAATGTAGTGTTGGATTCTATACATTATACATTAAATGTAGTGTTGAATTCTATACATTATACATTAAATGTAGTGTTGGATTCTATACATTATACATTAAATGTAGTGCTGGATTCTATACATTATACATTAAATGTAGTGTTGGATTCTATACATTATACATTAAATGTAGTGTTGGATTCTATACATTATACATTAAATGTAGTGTTGGATTCTATACATTATACATTAAA
>NW_027558170.1:0-12867 GCF_052425735.1 Oculina patagonica
CGTTACGGCCAGGGGATCCCGGCATGCCATGCATACCGGAAATACCATTTATTCCTGGGTGTCCACCGCAACACACTTGTTGGGTCTGTAACAGACATTATACAGAACAAGTTGTTCGTTTCTATCTGGCTATGAAACTAACAATTCACAATTCTGTAGCTATTATACCTATTACATTACCATTATATCTGACGATGTTTCTAACAGAGAAAGCTTTTGTGAAAAAAAAACAGCAAAGACAAAGGGTGACAAGTTTAAAATGAATTATTGAATTAATGATGGCTGAGGTCACGATGCCTCGTTGGAAAAATTTTCAAGCATGTGCTTGAAAAGTGCAGTCAAGTACAGCGTATGAAGAAACTAAACTGTAAATACTGGACTGTTGTCTAAAAGCAAATTAACTCACTTTGTTAGTGCAGTGGTTGTCCGCTGCAGAGCACAAGGTAATCAGGGATAAAATCAGCAAACATAACATGATGATCAGCGAGTTTTGAGCCTTTGATTTCTTTGGATCTGTGGGTAAAGGGAACAAAGATAATGTCCACAAATTGTAATTTCTACGCTATAAAATTTGTTTAAGTTTCTCTGCAAAATTCATAGATGTTTTCAGCACTTGGATAGAGCCGCATGTTGTGTGGATGAGAAATTCACTAATATAAAGTACCTGTGTATAAAACATTCCCAGTATTTAGCAGCATTGATCAATAAGTGCAATTAACCTTAAAAGTATAACCTCATATAAATAAAATAAAATTATAAATTAAAAAATAAAATTATAAAATAAAAGTATAACCTAATATAAATTTTTAAATTGTTTCTACACTTACACAGTCCGGCACACAGTGGAGCACACAGTGGAGCAGAAGAAAACAATCGACACCAACATCAACATCAACATCAACATAAAACCCAATGAAGAATCAAAAGAATCGGCGCAACAAGAAGCGTTAACCTCTCCAATATTTACCTGTCGCTGTTCATATTAAAACTGATCAGAGTGAAAATATTGGTTATTATTTATCCAACTTTTTTCTTGCTTTATGTAATGTATTGTTTACTGAGCATCTCGTGACAAAAAAGTGGACTATTTTGTTCAACTGCAATTTCCAATTTTCAACAATTTGGTCTATAGGTCCCCAAAAAAGAATAATTTCTAATATTAATTTAAGAAGCACTTTTTAAACTATCAGTACGAGCACTCAAGGAGGGAAAAAATTCAGTCATAAGACTTGGAGGGTCTAAATGGGGTTTAGTGTTTAGTGTTATTTGCCCATAATTTTTAGTGTTTAATGTTACATTGGCCAATTTTTTAATGTTTACTGTTTCCGGAGAAAATACTGTTAAGTGTTTGAGTGGATTTTCATGAAAAAGACTTAGCATTAGCATCTGCACTTGTAAAAACGGGAATAAAATCACTCATCAACTAAGAGAAAATTTTCGTTTTTTTCCTCGAAAACCTTCGGTAGTCTTCGGACATCTTCGGTAGTCTCCGGATATCTTCGTTAGTTTTCGGAAACCTTTGAAAGTCTTCGGAAACTCCGAAATGATCGGAAATCGTCGGAAAATTGCTGAAAACGTCTTGATATACTAAACAAAATAATATTGGTCTTTTTGGAGCCGTTTTTGTTTCATTCTGGATAAAATTTATTGTTACAGTGGATGTTTCTACTGTTAGTGTTAAAATGCCTAAAAGTAGCTGTTCCATGTTACAGAGCCAAAAATTAAGTGTTAAGTGTTATCAAGGTACCCCCATTCAGACCCTCGACTTGGGATGTCGTTATATTGTATAACGATAACCCTTAGGACAAGGCATATTTGTGTAAGCTTTAAAGCATATTTGTGACACAGTTTAATCTTTTCGGATTTGCTAGCAAAATATTAGAGTGGCAGAAACTTTTAGAGAATAAAATGTTAGTACCCGAATTTGCAAGCTGTTGTTGCCTTTCGGAAAATGGTAGCGTTTTCCCGTACCCATAACATAATTTTTACCGCTTCGAAAACAACTGATATTATATTTCCCATAAAAGGAAGGTTCGCGGTAAAATAACAGTAAAGAAAATCTGAGAGGATAATCTTCTTTTTTTTAGCAAGAACATGATTTTAGTCTCATTTAGCAAAACGATGATTTTAGTCTCATTCTGTATTTAACACGACCTAAGTTGATAAAGGAAACATATAAACCGGCTTTTTGTGTGGATACAATTTAACAATATTCACCTACACGAAGAACCTGTGATTAATTATTATGTCTGAAAAACAGAAAATCATAAACTTTTAAAGGGTTTCTCACTCCCAATTTCGAGTCAGCAATTTCCGAGTCAATATTTAACAGCATTCACTAACAAGTGCAATCAAACTTGAAGGGACTTAATGAGGCTTAAAAAATGAGATTCTCTTAGTCCCAAATGCATACTGAAGCTTGGGCACTTACAACACATCATGTATGGTATTTGCTGATTTTTATCGAAACATTTAAAGACGTGAAACAAAATCACTAACCTTTCAACACGTCAACTGGGTGGTGTCTTTTTGGAAAGAAAGATTTACACTGGAACAGAAGAAAATAATCGACTGCCAAATTCAATTAAGATTAAAAAGAAGTGGTGGAGTGAAACGTTAATCTTTCCAATACGTACCTGTTGTTGTTCAAATTAAAACTGATGAGAGTGAAAATATTGCTTATTATTTATCCGACTCTTGCTTGTTTACTGAGCATCTCGTGGCATAGAGTGGTCTATTTGTTCAACTGGACAATTTAATCTTGCTTTGCGTGTCTCTGACCACACTTTTAGAGAATTGAATAGTAAATAGAGTCCTGTTCCTAATTGCAAGTTACACATTGTAGCATTGTAGCAAAGAAACTGTCAGAAACCGTTTTAGACAACCACGAGAACAGCGAGGCTGTGCTGATGAACCTGGATAACTTACAAAATTGCATTATGTCAGGTTGCCTCAACCGTTCGCCAGTATCCATTTATACTTATGTGGGAAAAAGGCACTGTGAGAGTAAAATGTCATGCCCGAAGAAAAAAGATCTTCGTATCATTTTGCATTTTTCTCGAAAAAAAGTCATGCTTTAATGTAGTGCGATGAAACCGTTTGTTCTTGCTCTGCGTGCACTGATCACGTTTTTTAAGTTTAGAATAGTCAATAAAGTCTTTTTCCTAATTGCTACTTACACATTGTCACGAGTTGAGCATAGAAACTGTCAGGAATTCGTTTGGGAAATCATGCGAACAGGGAACCTGTGTTTATAAACCTTGAAAAATTGATAAAGGCACTTAATGAGAAATTAGAAAGATTATTTAGAGCTCATATCATTATTTTTGGCGAAATAGGAGTGAAGCTAAGCTACTGATTCCTAACAGTTCGGTATTAAAGTCCCAAGGAAACAAAAGAAGACAGGCGACGCCAACATCAACATTAAAACCAGAGAAGAAGTTTAAAGAATTGGTTATTTATTTATCCAATCTTTTTCCTTGCTTGAATGGGCATCTCATAACGATTAAGTGCCCTATTTGTTCAGATGGACATTTTTTCGTGTTTGCATGTTTCTCATCACACTTTGAATAGTCAATAGAGTCTTGTTCTTAATTGCAGGTTACACATTGTCGCGACTTGAGCAAAGAAACTGTCAGAAACTCTTTTGGACAACCATGAGAACAGCGAGGCTGTGTTTATGAACCTGGATAACTTGAAAATGGCTTTTAATGAGAAATTCAAAAAATAGGGTGTGTTTCACTGTCTGTTGATTTTAACAAAGAAAACCAAGTTCGCTTTGTCATTTGTTTTTTCCATTTTAAAATGCGATAAAGAATAAAAGAATAGTGATGAGATACGATTATCAAATTAATTATATTTTTTGCTTAGGCAAGGGAAACATTTTTTATTTTTTTCTTCAACTAGACTGTAGCTATATCTATGGTTCTAATACTGAATAGTGTTTCATTGTTCGTTGTTCATATTCTCGTACGAATAGGATATATTCAGAAATGCTTTGATAAAAAATCAGTCATTTCATTTATCGCCCATGCTCGTATTTATGTCTTCTCGAATATATGTGTGTTTCCTTCTCTTCTTTTAGCCTGGTTTCTCTTGTTTTCGAAACAGAGATTGGTTTACAACTTTCCTAAATCTAAAGCGATGATATTTTTATTTTTTTCCCCTTAAAATTGATTGATTATTTCTGTATTTTCAGAGACAGCGGACGGAGAAGGAGAAGCAAACTAAACGGATAAAGGTTAAAAGATCTTCCTTACGCTGTCAGCTAAGATTATATGAGATTTTCATTCATAAGTAAGAATTAAAGTAAAATATATGTTTTGCTATTTGTTTCTTTTTATTTGTTCAAAGTGAGGTTCACGCGAGGATCATTTTGTTGAAGAGAAACCTTATTTTTTTTAAAGCCCAACTTGCTCATAGCTCGCGGCTCCTCAAGTTCGGTTTCTGTAGCATGAAGCAGCTTGGATTATTGCAACTGCCCTTGCTAGTCCATTGCAAGTTAAGTTACTCCCCAGCATTCTGTGAGGTTTCTCAAACAATTTGTCGATACCTTTTTATACTCCTGGTTACTCCTGGTGGAGATCGAGATTCACTGTGACAGTGAAATGTATTGCTAAGAACACAAAACAATGATCCCGCGCCGGCAAGGGCTCCAACCCCGACCAGTGGAGAAGTAGGTTAAGCCATTTGGACACCGCGTCACCGACCAACAAAAATAATTTTATTACAATTTCACTTAGCGAAAAAGGAATGAAGCTAAGCCAGGTCCCAATAATTGGGTCTTGAGGTCCCAAGGTATCAATAAATTCTAATCGAACAAAAAACAATACTTTTTATTATAAACTATCAGCACGAGCACTCAACGAGGAAATTCAGTCAAAATACTTGGGATGTCGTTGTATTGTCTGTCAGTACGGTATCGATTAGAACCTCCCAAGGCATGTTTGTGTATTAACCCTTTAACCGGCAATCGTACATATGTGTACGAAAATCACCAGCAGTGATTGAAAAAAACATATCTGGGCACATGATAGTAATGACTGCTTTTTATGGCAAAGTGATAATTGTCATAGCTTTAAAAGCCAACTAACTGACTACAACTCTTGATTTATATTGCATATGGTTGTTTGTTCAGCAGCAAATCTGAAAATGCCCGTTTTCTACGTAACAGGACAACAACAAAAAACACACATCTTTGCCTCCATTTTTTTTAATGAAAAAATAATTCTGACTTCAAAAATATACATTCGCAGCAAACTTCAACCCTATTCCCTTCCGTTCACCAAGGAAATTTCCCATCAATCATTCAGCAGACTCAGCAATTACTATTCGATTAGAGCTATGCTTGCAAACCTGTAATTTCCTCGTTGCTGACCGAAAGGGATGCTTGGGAAAAACAGTCATGGCGACGGCATGAAAGGCTTCCTACCTTTATTCCATATATTTTTTATAAGTGTCGAGCCACCCAATCCTGCCGGCAAAATGTTGCACCGATTGCATTCTTTGGAAGTCAGAACTCGTCCAAAATGCCTTGGCAGGTCTTGGAATCCACCCACAGAACGGCCAGAGAGACAACTTTACCCATGAACCGCCATCTTTCGATTCGAATATTTCTGGCGTTCCAATCAAGACAAAATCATCTCTCACCTCTGGTTTCTTTCAGATGCTGGCCTCTACCCACCATTCTAGCTTAATGATGCCAGCCTGGGGGCTTCTGCAGTGAAAAATGACTCGAAAAATCACTTATAAACACAAAACGAGCCAAATCCAAGCCCAACAGCTCGCCTACGAAAGAAGCAACTGCCGACTACTGACGTCACAATAAAAATTTGAGCCCTCGGTGTTTCGAAACAGCACACATTTTTACTTGAACTTCTTATATGCAATCACGTCTTTTCGGATTTGTTAGCCAATATTAAAGTGGCAGAAACTTATTATTACACTTATTTACGAGCTGTTATTCCGAAAATGGCTGGCGTTTACCCAGAACAATATTTTTACCTCTGAAAACAACAGGTATTATTATTTTCGACATAAAAGCTTAAGGTTCGACGTGATATCCCACTAGGGAGACTCTGACTGGATAAAAAGGCTTCGGAAATACTCTTACTAAAATGATCCGTCTGGTATCTATGTATCACTTAGAGAAGCGTTAATTAGACAATATAGAGCGGTTTTCACTTGAGTGTCGAAAGTACTTTGCGTTTGCTTTGGTTTTGCGTTCACTACGCTTAGTGATTGGTTTAAAAATTTCGCGCCACTTTCTCGGCCAATCAGGAGTAAAACCAAAACCAATCGCGACTCGCTCGCGCACGTTTTCCCGCGCTTCGTGCCAGCTACATGTATTTGCTTCGAGTTTTGATTGGTTCACTGGATTGTTTGTGTCGTTTGTGATTGGTCAGAGTAATTACTTTGGTTTTGGTTTTAGTTTTGGTTTTACGACACTCCATTGAAAACTGCTCTAACTCGAATCGACATTTTTGGAAAGAACATGATTTAAGTCCCTTTTAGAAAAACCATGATTTTAGTCTCATTCTCAATTCAACAATAACTGCGTTAATAAAGAAAACAGATAAACCGGCTTTTTGTGTGGATATGATATTTACCTATATGAAGAAGCTGTGTTAAATAATAACGCCTGAAAAATAGAAACTCGTAAATTTTTTGTCTCAAATGCTTAAGATTGTGCGCTTTTAACACATTTTGTATGGTATTGGTGATTTTTATCGAAAAATCTAAACACGTTAAACTAAATCACTTACCCTCTAGTTAACACGGCGACTGGGCTGTGTCTTGAAGGGAACAAAGACCTACACAGTGAGACAGAAACCTGAAACTTTCGTGTTTCTGATCACGCTTTTTAATTGTTGAATAGTCCATAGAGTCTTGTTCTTAATTGCAAGGCACACATTGTAGCGACTTGAGCAAAGAAACTGTCAGAAATGCTTTTTGACAATCATGAGGGTCTCAATGGGGTTAACCGTTAGTCGTAAAACGGCCAAAAATGTAGCCGTTTGGCGTAAAAATTGGAAAATTTTAACCGCTAGCCGTAAAATATGTCAACCGTAAAAAATCGGCCAGTAATTATAAATAAACCAAACTAGTTCACTTCATCGTCCCAGAATGGCCCAGAGACCTAAATTATGTTTTTCGATATTGGAAATTAATTTTTAACTTTTTAAAACAATGAAAATTATCTTTTAATTTCTGTTAACTGTTATGGAAATAAATTAACCGTTAGCCGTAAAAAAGCCAAAATTTTAACCGTTAACCGTAAAAGCCACCACCCCATTGAAACCCTCAATCACGAGAAGAGCGAGGCTGTGTTTATGAACCTGGATAACTTGGCTTTTAATGAGAAATTAAGAAATAGGGTGTGTTTCACTGCCTGTTGCTCATAATAAAGAAAACCAATTTGCTTTATCGTTTGTTTTTCCATTTTACAATTCAATTATTAAGATAATAATTTTTTTCTTAGGCAAGGGTAAATTTTTTTATTTCTTTTTCTTCAACGAGACTACAGCTATAGCCACGGTCCCAACACTGCATTATGTTGCATTTTTCATCGTTCACATTTCTGTATGAATTAGATATAAGAATCTTTGATTAAGAATAATAATTTTGATTGAGACAATTTGATAAACTTTGAATAAGGATCATTTGCTGCACACAGTTAGATGTCAAAACCAAGGACTGTATCCGTGTTGGTTTTGCTTTTCTGTACCTATCATTTATCTCTTGGGTGTTTTTTATCGGGCGTGGCCGATTTATAGTTTACCCTTTGGTCGTCCTAGACGATAGTCTCCTGTCGGCTAAAAATGACGGGGATAGCCTGGGCCAATCGGTTTCATTTCAGTTTTGACAGTAAATCGTTGTAGGAACACTGGGTCGACTTTTGGGCTAATCTACAATCTGGTTCTCTTCTTTGCTTCGGCGTGAGGAAAGAGAAAAAAGCTTAAGGGGTAAAGTACTAATAATCACCATTGTGAAACTGTAGTTGCTTTGACAAGTTGAAGCTATTTTTGTAAATAAAAGGGGTAACGTCATTCATGTCACGCAATGTTTTTGTGGGAAACTTTGAAACTAGACGCTTTGCTGGTTTCTACAAATAGCAGTGTGATCTGGCGGTACATTTTTTTGAGGCGGACTCCACTTTAAAACTATTTTTTATATATTTAGCAAGGAGTATGCGATTGGGCGTCAAAGTCACCTGTCACAAAGAGTAGAATGTTTGCACAACTTGGTTTGGATATATTTTAGATTTGACTAGTGACGTTAGTAAGACACTTCTCAAGACGTCAGCAAAACATTGGTAATGTACAGTATTGGTGTGAACTTGAATGGAATTTTTTACGAGATCAGTAAAGCTATTGAATGAAAAGATGACTTGAAAATGAAAACTTCGAATAATTATAATTAAATACCAATTGAATTTTAGATGAGAAATTCCGGAAGTGACATCTGTGTTCAAAATAGCAATTTTTGTACAACTTAAAGTTCCGAAAAAAAAGACCACATGTTTTGTAAAAATCACAGACAAACATGATCAGAAAACAAAACAGGACAATGGGTTTTATTCACGAAAATACAACTTTCTTAAGAAAGAGTTTGTAAACAAGAAAATGGAATCGAATTACATTTTACACGAAATTTGCATACATTTGAATTGCAAATCAAAGGCTCTTCGAGCAACCTCATGGTAATTCGATGAAGTGCCGACCTTCGCATTTTTTTCCAAAGAAATAAGCGTCCAATAATGTAACGCAATTTCACTTTATTACTAGTGTTCAATACTAACGTGACACGAGATGACGTGACACGAAACAAAAACGTGCTGTGGATGTCGTGTTAACTAAAACACGTCACACGGCAAGCGCAATAATACTTTTTATAATTTGAGCGTAACTGCATGTAGCTTATAGCTGCCATCAATAATGTCACAATCTCACTTAATTTGCCTTTGAATGTTTTCTTGCGTCAATGGATCATTGATAGGTTCCCCCCCCCGGGGGGGGGTACCCAAGAAAGTTTTGTACGGGGAGGCTCCGCCCCGAGCTCTTACCCCTTGCCCTTTTATATACCATTTTGCCAGAAATTGTACCCCTTTCGTATACCTTTTCATGAAAAAAGGTACCCCTTTCATATACCTGAAAGTCATGGTATAGACTTAAAACATGATGGTTTTTTTGTCATTTTCAAGTAGCGCTTCATAAATTGAAATAATACAGCCATAAATTTCATTTGTTCGAAATTTTTTAATTAAAGGTCCTTTCAAAAACTTAAATGACAGATTTCCATACCCTTTCATATACCTAAACTTGTGAAATCCCTACCCTTTTATATACCTGAAGCCTAAAAAAGGTACCCCTTTCGGGCGGAGCCTCCCCGAAAAGGCCATTATAGGGAGTACCCCCCCCCCCCCGGGGTTTTTTCAAATAAGCGTTCAAACATGTCACTTTGGTTGCCTTTGAATGTTTAATTTTTCCATGGAAGTTGCGGCATTGATGGTCCGTGCTCTCAGGTTTCGTAGCGCGATTTCTATTTTTTCACCACAAAATATTTTAGTGTAACCTTTGATCCTTAGGACTGATTAATCACATTGCGAAAGGGTAAGCAAAGACCGCTTGGACGTGTAAATATTTACGAATACTCTGTGGTCTGTATGTGTGAAATATTTATTTTTGTGTAAGTCAGGTGTTTGGCTCGGAGCGAGTACAAGTTGTACAATTTACCCAGAACATGTTGAATATTTTTTTTGAGTTTATTTTGGGAATCGAAACGGACATTGCAAGCACAGCAACAATGTGTCAAGGCACGGGATATATGTCAACGCGCCAGGGGAATAACTTGTGCAGTTAGATTGCTCTATTTATATTTCGAAAAGCTCGTCGGTCGACGCTAAACGGAGAAATACAACGGGATGGCCTTAGTCTACATTTTATTGGTGTGAAGTGGACCATATTTTATTGAACATTCGGAACAAAATAAATATTTAGATGCGTTAGCAGGCCTTTATCAGGGGTACCCATCGAGAATATAGTTCAAAACCACTTAAAGATAGCACCGTTCAACGTATTTTAGTATTTAAACGGTAGATATAGGCATGTTTTTATCCCCTAAAAATTTTTTATCTGTTCGGATTTCCTAGCTGAAAGTCTAGTGATCCGAAAGTTATAGGGATCAAAACTTACCTTTTCGAAAAAATTCAAGCCAGAGAAGGGCTCCCGAAAATTCTAGGTGACCTTTTTAGAGTAAAAATCCGTTAAAAATGAACAATTCTACCATTTTTTAGATATTCGAAAATCCTAGGACAGGCAGACAAGCAAAAAAATTTACAATGAATGTTCCGAAAATTCTAGATCTCAAATCGTCTTCCGAACAGATATTTTTTAACGAAATATTCCGTTGGGTGCCCCTGCTTTATCCAGCCAGACATGTTGTTTAAAGCGAAAGATGACGTGGTGAAGGAAATTCATGTCACGCACACTCCGTGACTCACACAAACATGACTTGTGTGTTTCTGAAGTGACTGCCTTTGTAAAGATTTTTTAGTGTTATAACACTAAAAAAAAAATAATAAATTCAACAAACTAATTAGTAAATTAGTAAATTAGTAAATTAGTAAATTAGTAAATTTCACCTACCAACAAACTAATTGGTTTGTTTTTAGCAGCATGAATAACAGCCAATCATACTTATTCTGTAAGATGTACCGCTGTTGTCTCTAGTTGAGCCGAAACTTGATAGTTTTTTTTTCCTTTTAAACTCCAAGTTCACTCCTTGACTGGTCCGTGATAGACACTACGGACATAGTGTTGTGTCAATTAATTCATATTTCATTCCATTGAAAATAAACATTTCTTCAAGTTTTGTGTGATTAAAGTGTAATTTAATATTTTCTTATTAAATTAAAGGGCATTTTTACACTGTAATGACATCGCACCTGTCATTTTACTTGAATTTATTTTCTGTATCTACATCCATACTTAAATCAATAACAGACCAAAAATCTACTCCGCAAAGAGACGAACAGCAGCACGTCTTACCACGAAAAAATATCCTTTGTCATATGCGTGTATAACAGCAGTTCTCAGCACTTTAATACGAAAAACATGTCCTTTGTCATGTGCGCGTGTATAAAAGCACTTCTCGGCACTTCAATACGAAAAGCATGTGCTTTGTCGTGTCACATTTACCGAACATCTTCCGAACGATTGGTGAAACCTTAAAGTGCATTTATATATCTTGCTTGTTTTGTACAAAAATACAACAGAGGAAGGAACGCTTAGTACCTTTTCTCCAGGATGGTAAAGTTGCATTCTTCCTGCGCCTGATCGATTCTCCGTTGTCCAAATGAACTGATCTTTCTGATCAAACAGGTTCAACAACCTTTGCTTTGAAGCCCATTTCTTTCCATTTGAGTATTTTCCGGAACATTTCCTCTTCGTTTGTAAGGTCTACAAAGGTGTATTTAGATCGAGGATGAAGCGAAAGGAACGAAAAACCACCCTTGAGAATTTCGGCCTGACATGCCATTTTGAATGTTCATCTCTGCACTCAAGCAAACATTTGGCCTCTATCCCACCCCCCAGATACATGAACAGAACACAAGGGCGGGGAGGCAGGGGAAAACCGGACCTTTCTGTCAGCACGTTTACCGTTTAATGATGAATTAATTGCGGTTTTATATCGGAATGGAGTGAGTGAGTGAGCCCATGAGTGAAATAAATCGTCATTTTTAATACCTCATTACCATGAGGTAAAAATAAGTATCTCTGCCGAGACATAATAGCGAGACCTTACATTAATAATTATTGCATTCTGATCTGATTGTTATTTTTTATGCATTAACTATTTGAAAGTGGTTCTCATCGATGAAAACAAAACGGTTTTTCTTTCACTGCTTGAAGTATTTATAGACGTGAAAACATTCGCTTAATCAAATTACATTCTGCACGAAATATTTTGTATCCATTTGTCTCGAAACTTTGAGGAAATTGAAATCTTTGTGGAGAGTACTGCATAAAAGCAGTTCATAGAATTGAATAAAAAGATAAGAACCATATTGATAAAGGATATTTTAAAACTTTATTTTGGCTCATTTTGACGAAATTCAGGATTTTCAAAGACTGCCAGTAAACGGCTGTATTTTGTCTGTCTCTAACGATTTTGCTACGGTTTCGAACGAGCTAATTAATCAACATGGTATCATGGTAGCGGGCAGAAGTCGGTTCGTTCTGAATTGTTCAATACGGTATACAAGTTACAGGTCAATATACAGACCCTCTGTACAGTAAAAAACGTTTTGGGAACAAACCATTGTGACATGCATATGATTGTGAACTTATTTTCTATGTTGATCAGTAAAAATCCTTAGTACGGCATGGTGTTTGTTATCCAGTTCGTTAGTACGTTAATACTGCAAGGTGTATAACCTCAGAGAATTATTATCAAGTGTGTTTTGTTTTATTAGCGGTTTATACTCTAAGGTCTTGGTATGGGAGATCAAAATTAAGGCAAATTTCTGTTATTATCTGATTGCTTGGCACAGATTAGTACGATACTGAATTGGTAGGAAATGTAAACAAACATTAAATTGAATGAGAGTAGAAAGGGAGGGACAGGTGGGGGTGAAAGGCTAAGGAGATGGAAAGGGAGGGAGAATTCAAATCCATTCTTGGTTATATCACGCAACCTTTGACTTCTGTTGTTTTCTCACAAGAACAAAACTTAAGGTGGGGTTCTACCTGAATTTGAATGGAATTTTAAGAGATTTAAAGAAGGGATTGAAGAAAAGAATGGAAACACCTCCAAACAGTTAACCCCCTCGCAAGAGCACTCCGGGCTGTCAGGAGACTGTTTGGC
>NW_027558171.1:0-12871 GCF_052425735.1 Oculina patagonica
AAGTCGTGAATGCAAAGAACGACTTATAGCGGACAGCTTCAATTAAATTTGTGTAAACTCCCTTGGTAACCTGGCAATTTTATATTAAGTTTAAATTAAGTTCAAAATGGCGGATGAACGTGAAGGGCTGGTTTCCCGAGTTGTAATGCAAACTTATGGATGTACATCAGGAGAATACGAATATTTTTTCCTTTCTGGAAGGAATTTTTCTAGTGAGGCCAGTGCTCGAATCCACATTTACACACAATGCAATGGAAAGGATGGCCAATGCAAGGAAGCAAGAAACTTGCACGCCGAACAATAGCTTATTTTGAAAGTCCGCGGATATGAAATTATCTTCCATTGAAATGCAATCAAATAGTGGGTAAGTAATAAATCACCCTAAATAAGGCAGTATTTTCCGCTACAAATTAGTCTCACTCAGCAAGATTAAACTGATGCGTTTGGAAACAATTAGAGATATCTATAGTTGGCTTGCTTTGTCTTTCGGTCGATAACGAAGTTCCCAAGTACATCTATCTCATGACTTAAAGTTAAATCAAAATTTCCTCTGGCATTCGTAGCTCATTAGGTAGCAAGCCTTATCATGTTATGTGAATGATAAATTTGCTCTGCTTTTGAAGGCAAAACTACATTTGTAAACACAGTATTATGCATCAAACCCTTACAATTATTTTTTCTTCATACACATGGTCTGTCAAAAAAGGGACATATTAGTTCAACTGTGGTAATTGTAGTTCTCCAGGGGTGTATCATTGCACTCAGGTAATTTTTTGCTTTGTCAACATCCACTGAGTGCTATGGGGTAGACATTCAAAGAAATACTGAGAGAGTACTATTGTTAGCAGCTATTAATTTTAACGATTTTTTCTGAGCAAGATTTAGCGACTATATAGGGATTTTCCAAAAACTTCAAAAAATAGTAAATATATCGTGTAAACCAGCTTTTACTGGCTGGTGATTAATATATGGCTAAGAAGAAAATAAATGTTCAGTAAAAGAAAAAGACTACCATATCTTGACATTGAATGAATATAAATTGCATTGCCTAAAAGAACAAAGTTACCAGTATCCATTTTTGTGTTCCATTAGGGTGGGAAGGGGGTACCGGGGAGGTACCGGGGTACTTGAAATTTGACCAAGACAAATTTTAGCAAGTACTAAATTAAGCGATTTTCGCCCAACTCACTAAAAGCGCTAAAATGTAATAGCCACTAATATAACAATAGTAACCTTAAGGTCGATTTCTGTACATGTCCTATGCCTCCCCCCCCCCTTATCTCAGCCAAAAAGGAACCTGGTTGCATGCCATGCTGATAAATAACAAATTGCTTACACTTAGATGGTTTGTTGTACGTGTTGTCCTACAGATTTATTTTAACAAGGCACGTAGAATTTTGAATTAATTTATAGATTTGCCAAAACAATATTCTGCAATACAACACATCACTGAACTCTGCATGGGGCTAGGCTGTCAAGAGGTGTGGGCTGGAATGAACATCCTCCTGCTGTAACGTTGTATGAAACACATGATCAGAAAAAGAATTTTATTTCAAATTTACTCTCATATATTTTTCACAAACAGTGAATACTGCTCTCTATAAATTGACTTTTAGCAGACTGTACAGCTTGAAAAATAAAATATTTGGAGTTATTGTTATTGACTGCTGAAAACAAAGAGTAAAAGATAAACAAGCTTTAAGGTTCAGATCCTTTAATCCAACATGGCCACCAGATCTTTGCAGGATGGCTGGCAATGTATAGAGATTATTTAAAAATGAATTAATAAGGCTGATTAAAATGCATTGATGATTTTCGTGGCATGTAAAGGGGTAAAGTAAACTTTTTGGTTGCAAGTAAAGATATCAGAAAAGGAAATAAGCAGCAGTTTTCATTTGTTACATGTATCACGCCTCTAAATTGATAATAAATTATGTTGGCTTTACTGTTTCCTGCCAATTTCAATTCTTAGAAGTCACATGTATGAGGCATCTGTTAGTTTCTTTTAATTATTTGCCTTCTGTCACAGTGTCTGCCATTCTTTAACAGAGAAAAATGTATGTCGAATAATACCACTGTCCTGTATAAAATGGCTGAGCTACCTGGTTATTAATTAAAGAACCCTTTAGCAAATGTGAAACAGTTTGGTGGAAAAAAATCCCTAGCTTCTTTCCATTACCAGCTTCGCAGCATCTTAAGGTACCTCATATCTTGTTACCACTATACGTGTCTCTCTCAGCATTAATTATTTTAAGCTCTGAAATAATCTTCACTTCTTAGCTGCTTAGCTAGAAGGCCTCGATGGACTACTGGATGGTTAGTTTTCAGTTAGAATATGGGGTTATTTATCACTTACCAGCTAGAATTTTAAACATGACTCAACTGTGACATATGTTAACAGATTTCATAGACAATTACAAAAAATGTTGTTTGTCAGCAGACATTTAAAATTTATTTTGGCTAATTCTGGGCTATCAGTTTATAATATACCACATTCACGACTTTGCTCATAGAGCCTTTGATTATTCCTGGAAAAGGTAGCTTATGATCCACTGATTCAATTTTAACAGCAGTCCAGGGCCAATATGAGATAGAAAGAGCTAACTCAACAGTAATACCCAGCACATACATTGACTGAAAAAGTTGAAACTTACTGTCACAAGGTTGAACTGCCTCCATAACTTGACAAACCAGTTCTTGCTCATTTATTCTGAGGCTCAACACCAGTGCTTTAGTGTGTTCCTTGTTACTGCTAACTTGCCAGATCTTGTCAGGGGTGATATCACAGTCCAGTTGAAATGGATCAAATACAATATCATATTCCAGAGAATATACTAATAGCCCTTCAGTACTAGCTGCTGCCCATGACTGACCTACATTTGTGTAAAAAGAATGAAATAAAAGTTGAGTTGACTTAATAAATAGCACAGCTAGGGTTAGGTGTATTTGTATGCAGGTGTTTTGAAGACTATGGTATATCCTCCTCTAAGAGGAAAAAGAGTATTATCCAATCGTTAACCCTAAAGACAATATAGATCCATGGGGCATACCTGTGGGTTAACAAGATAAATAAAACTGCTGGAGCGATCTGTAGTCATAGCTTAAAATATAAAAATGTGTTTAAAACAGATCTAAAAATATAAAACGATACTCTAAATTTCCAATCGCCTTCTGCGGTCTTCTTCAGAGAATGATGGATTTTGTATTCGAGGGAACCCAATACCACCAGGTAGGAGAGGAGAGGAGGAGAGGAGAGCCTGGTGAGAGCCACACGATGTAGACGTGCTTCTCATGGCTCCGTTTCTCGGGTCAATATTTTAAACCAAAACGCCTATGGAACAACTTCTTTCGTCTGTAAAGAGAAAAATTAGACTTTCGGACTCTTCAAGTAGCTCACAAGAAACTTCGCCAGCGGAAAAACGACTAAAAGACATCTCTCGTGTCTGCGCGGACGAAGACGAAGTAATGGCCGCCGAAGGACTCGCAGGCAAAATAGACCTAATATTGTCTAAACTGGAGAAACTAGACACACTGGAAACGAAATTAGAGGAAGTATTCTCCTCGATAAATAGCCTGAAAGCCTCTGTCACGAGTTTAGAGAAAGAAATTTCCGCGGTTAAAGAGAAGCAACGAAGCTCGGATAAGAAGATCAAAGATTTAAAAGAGAATGCCGAGTTTGTTAGCGGACAAGTTGAAGACCTAAACAGTACCGCACAGGAGGAAAAAGAAACGCGTTGCAAAGAAATCAAAGAGGTTCGTAAAGAGCTGTTATATCTTGAGACTTACAGTAGAAGAGAGAACCTTAAGTTCGATGGAATTCCAGAGCACCTTGTAGAAAACGAGCAAGGAAGAAGAATGGAAGACACAAAAGGCCAGTTAGTTGATTTTCTGGAAAACGTACTCGAAGTTGAAAATGCCAATGACATCAAATTTCAACGAGTTCACAGATTGGGGAAACAGCCGAGAAGTAACAGCAGTGGAAGAACGATAATTGCAAGATTCCTGCGATACTCAGATCGGGAGGAAGTTCTAAGATGTGGGTATAAATATTTATTGAAAGACACAGACTACAAAATTTATGAGGATATCCCCAAGGAACTCTACGACCTTCGCAAAATTCAAGTGAAGAAATTGAAAGAGGCAAGAAAGGAAGGAAGGAAAGCGTTTTTCAGTAAGTCTGAACCAAATAAACTCTTTATTGACGGAAAATATGTTAAAATGTAAGCTTAATTAATATTATTTTGCGGACATTACAAAATTCTTGTTAACCAGGCAGAGACTGGGCCGAGCCCGGTTCATAAATCGCCCGGAATTTTTTCGTCGTAGTAGTCTTGTCGGTAAATCGTTCCAGACCCGCTTGGCCGCTTCCTTGGCCAGGATTCAAATCACGCACTTTTGATATTTATTCGGCAGGAGCTATTAAACCCGGCTATTAAATCACTCTTCTATCTCTTTTAAGTTTTATCTAAAACCCAGATTTCTGTTTAGCGTGAAATATATATATTTTTGTGTTATTCAAGCGTTTGGATTGCGAAACCGGTGATTGTTTTGACAGCTCCAAACCGCTATTTCAGTCACGCAATGTTTTTGCAGCAAGCTTTACGCATAACTGCTCTTTTATAAAACGGCTGGTAGCCAGAGCATTTTTGAGCCGGAATACTTTGAAGATGCTTTTCATTTAATAGGAAGAATTATGTCCATTTTCATCCGTGCACAGTTGAGCTGGCAAAGTCGCGTATCAGAGACGATTGAATGTTTGCACAGCAAAATAATCTTATTTTTTTTCTTGATGTAAAACACTTCCCAAGACTTTAGTAAACAAAATTGTAATGTATAGTATTTCTACGAACTATGATGGTATTTGTGAAGGGATCCGTAAAGCCAGCAAGTAAAACAAATGGTCTGCAAAATGAAAATGAAATCTTGGCGCGGGTAATTTGTATACGTAATTGGACTACATGCTGTCCAATTTGGAAATAATTTGATGAAAAAAATTCCGAGGGCAGCCAAAATTGGACGAGGCCGTAGGCCGAGTCCAATTTGGCTGTCAGAGGAATTTTTTAAATCTAATTATTTCCAAAATTGGACAAGCATGTAGTCCGGTTACATATTAATTATATAGCTTGTAGTCAGTGAATCCAGCATAAACAACAAAACTTATGTCCAGAACGGGAAAAGCATTCAACAATAGTAGGCATAACACAGCACATGCAATTCACTCAGAGCATTGTCTTTACAAATAAAACTTAAACAAAACAGTGCAATTTTATTCACCTGAGTTTGCGAAGCTTGCTACAAAGTGAGTGAAAACACTGCATCAATCAATGAAAGTCGTAAACAAAGTGTCCGAAGAGCTTAACAACTTCTTGAATGTGACATACTCCTTTCCACTATATCGTTCGTACTTCATCGCCGTCTTTTCTTTTCGAATTTCAGCAAAAAACGACAAAGAATTGCATCTAGCTCATGCCTCATGGCGATGAATATCTGACAGATTTCTTGCTTCGCTTCGCTGCACTTACGGTCACCCAAGTTTTGTACTATTGGAGGTGTTTTGCTCTTGGTTTTTGCTTCTTAGTGTAGCTAGCTCCTCTTCTGACAACGTAGAAAATTTCTCTTTGTTGTTTCTATTGCTGAAAAGCTAAAAAGGAATAGAAAAACGTAGCAAACTTGCTCCATAAAATTCCGCCATTGTCGACTCACAATGCGACCAGTTTACAGCGCTGCCGCTATGCTTTGTGCTAATTGGCTAATATCCATCACATGTTGTGTTTTCTTCGATTTGATTGGCCCAGACGAAACTGTCCAATTTATTTTAAATTGGACAGATTGAGAATTTTACCAAAAAATCCTAATTGAAACTATCCAAATTTAATCCCAAATTGGACAGTTCCCAGAAATTAAGGAAAAATAGCTGTGCTGACAATATAGGATTTACTGACGGCTATATAATTAAATACATGTAATTAAATTCTACCACGGCATGCAAAATTTCAAGTTTTTGAAATTTTCTAAATCTTTTTGCCTTTTAAAATGTTTCTTGACCCCATCTTGAATAAAAATTCATCTAAAACTTTTTTCATGTTTCTTTTTTATTTTTTCACGTTTGTATTAGTTGCCTTTTTAGGCTTTTGAAACGAACACGGCATCTATTTATAGATTGAGGCACCATGTGATGTTTACATATTTGCGTCATTTGTCGTAGTAGTTCACTCGGCCGCTTTCTTGGCCAGGATTCAGATCCCGCACTTTTGATATTTACTCAGCAGGAGCAATTAAAATTTTATCTAATACCCCGATTTCTTTCTTGACTTTAAAAAAGCTTTTGACTCGATAGAATGGAACTATCTATATGCCGCTCTTAACCTCTTCAACTTCGGGCCTGATATCCTAAATTGGATCAAAATAATATATAACGATGTTTCCAGTTGTGTCATCAATAACGATCATGCTTCTGATTTTTTCTCGCTACAACGCGGAGTTCGACAAGGTTGCCCCCTATCCGGAATTCTGTTTATCTTAGGAATTGAATTATTTGCAAGAGCCTTAAAGAACAATGCTTCCATCAAAGGCATTCAAGTTGGTGACAACGAAATAAAAGTAGCACAATATGCTGATGACACCACTGTTTTTGTCCGCGATCTAAAATCAGTTCATGAGCTGCTTAGTTTTCTTAAAGATTTCAGTTCCATCTCCGGCCTAGAGATTAATACCGCGAAAACTGAAGCAATGTGGTTAGGGCAGTGGAAAAACAGACAGGACACTCCCTTCGGCTTCAAATGGCCGAAAGAACCGATACTTTCTTTAGGTGTTTTCTTTTCACATAACCAAATTGATGCAGATGAACTCAATTTTGGTGCTAAAATAAGAGACCTAGAAAAATCGCTGAGCGCGTGGCAAAGAAGAAAGCTAACGCTATATGGAAAAATTAATATAGTTAAAACACTAGGTCTCTCTAAACTGATCTTTAATGCTTCAGTCCTGCACGTCCCATACCACTTTATCGAGAAAATCAACAAGATTACGTTCAACTTTATCTGGGACGGAAAACCATCTAAAATCAAAAGAACTACCATAATAGGAGAAAAAAAGAACGGTGGATTAAAAATGTGCGATTTTACAATTATGGAAAAGGCACTAAAGACAGCTTGGATCTACAGAATTCAAAGCAACTCATCCGCTGCATGGAAATTCATTCCGGACCACATTATGTGACACCACGGCAATCTCACTTTCTTAACGCATTGTAACTATGATGTTAAATCTCTAAAGCTTGAAAATCTGCCGGATTTCTATTGCTCAATCTTAAATTATTGGCAAAATTTTAAAACACTAGATGACAACAACAGTGATATTAAACAGGAAATTCTATGGAATAACTGCAGCATTCTTATCGACAGAAAGCCAATCTTTTATAGAAATTGGTTCGCCCAAGGAATTGTTCGTTTGCACCATTTACTGAACGAGCATGGACTTTTTTTACAACCTTGCTGAATTTAAAATAAAATACAACCTTAACGTGCCTTTCACCGTCTACTACGGCCTCCTCGATGCCATACCACGTGCGTGGAAAAATGAACTAAAACTGTGTAACCTTACCGACATTGTCAACCAAAATAGTGAAACACTCTTATCGACTGCTTCAATTTACTCTACTTTCCTAGATAACTCCTTCAAACCACCAACTTCGCAAAGTAGGATCCTTCGTCATGGCTTTACTGAGAGTAATGTCCAAAAGGTTTATCAACTACCTTTCATTATTACAAAAGAAACCCAAATCATCATGTTCCAATATAAAGTTATACACAACATACTCCCCACACAGATGAGCCTTTATCGTGATGGCCTTTCTGACAACGACATCTGTCTTCTTTGCAATACTGAAAAACAGACTTTAAACCATTTGCTTGTCAATTGCTTAAAAACAACCTCCTTCTGGAAATTATTTGAAGACTGGTGGTATGAAAAGTCCCAAGAACGACTATCTCTAACTCAAAGCATCATACTATATGGTTTTTTCGGTAAGACATCACACTGGCAGGCACTTAACTATTCAATTATCCTGGGAAAACACTATATTTTCTGCACAAATGGTGACCAAGATGAACTGTGTTTCCGAACGTTTCTTCTTCGTCTTCGCGACAAATTGCAGATACTTAGAGAGAGTGCAATCGCAAGTAAATGCTTAGACCAATTTCAGCGTACGTGGGCTTTCCTTCTGTAAGACTTCTTTTATAATATTCTAAATTCGTACTGTATATTTGAAGCATATAAGTATTGTAGGTAAAGTAGGATAATTCAAAATTAGGCGGAAAATTTGTAATTTTTGTAGTGTTATGTAGTGTTACTAGTGTGTAAGCGTGTATTATATATGAAGCAAAATTGTGTAAAAAAAAAAAAAACCTGTATAGTAGTAGTAAATACTGTAGTTTATAAAATTATTGTATAGTAAGTAGTGTAGTATAAGTATTGTTTTTGTAAGTAGTATTGTAACTAGCGTATGTTTTTGCTTTGTAAGTAGTGTTTTTTTTTGGTGTTGCAATAATAAAAAATAATAATAATAATAAAAAAAAATAAAATAAAATAAAAAAAAAAATAAAAAAAATACCCCGATTTCTGTTAAACGTGAAAGATATATTTTTGTGTTTTTATTCAAGCGTTCGACTCAAGCGAGTTCTGGAGTCCGAAACCGGTGATTGTTTCGACAGGTCGCTGAGGTCGAAGCTTTTTTACATCAGTCACGCAATGTTTTTGCAGCAAGCTCCTGCATTTAAAAACGGCTCCAGACTCTACTTTGAAGATGCTTTTCATCTAGCAAGAATTGTGTCCATTTTGACTACGGTATTTCCATCCGTGTGCAGTTGGGCCGACAAAGTCCGTGTGTCACAGACGAATTGAATGTTTACACAACAAAAGAACCTTATTTTGTTCATGATGTAAAAACTTTACTTGCACACTTTTCATGAACTCAGAAAACAAAATGGAAATGCAAAGTAATAATATAATAATTTCTACAAACTAGAATGGAATGTAAATCGTTAAAGCCATCCTGTGAAACTGAATAGACGGCAAAAATGAAAACTTGCCCTTTGGCGCGTATAATTAATTAAATTTTATCACGGCATGCTATTTTCACGGCTTTTAAGGATTCAAAATTTTTAATGCAACTCAAATGTTTCTTCGCCTCATCTTGAATATTTTTTTCACATTTAGTTGAGATTTTTAGCAGCATCTGTTATCTAATACGTGTGGTCTAATGCATGCCCTTTTTTAGTCTTTTTATTTCTTTTGTAATTTTGCTTAGAAATTTTTCTGTTATTCTTGATATTTGACTCGTTTTAGTCGTTTTTTTTATTATTTATGTGACTCGTTTTATTCGAGTAGGAGCCAATACTATAATTTTCTGGTTACTCCACTCTTTTTAGCGAGGAATATAAAATATATATTTTTTGTTTCTCATTCAAGGGTTTTGCGTTTGAGTTTCAGTCGGAACCGAACGGCGATGGAGAAATGACCTGCAATGAATCATGCAATCAAGAACTTGTGTTTGCGTGACTGCTTCCCAAAATTGATGTGAAGAGCTTAAAAATTGACGTGAAGAGCTTAAAAATGTTTAAAAACGCGTCTTAGTTTTTAACGAAATCTTTCTAATTGTTTCTTTGTTTTGGTCGGAGATCACTTGTACTGCCATTTAACTGGTTTGAGTTCATTTATTCAAGATTGCACACAAAACGTTTTCAACACCTAGGTTATTCAGTATTCGGAAGAAAAATATTAAATAGATTTAGCCAAGCCTAAAAGCGGAGCTCCCCGGTAATTTACTTTGCCCTTTATTAAAATATCTAAATTCACTGACCGTAGGCATAAAAACTAGTTAATGAGCCCGCAATCCAATAGAAAAACCATTTTTCGGTCAGCGGTCAACTTTATAAAAACGTGTTACCTCGATGAGTTATACACCTGAGCCCGCGATATGATCACGTGATACTGGTCAGCGGATACCTTGTATTGACAGCTGTCAATTGACCATAACTTGGATGCCCAGTAACAAATAGATGAGTGTTTATCTATTTCTGAAGTGCGCAACACCGTACGTACGCCGTACGCGCCCGCGAGCCATGCCGCTGGCCATGATGACCATGAAAACTCAAGTTCATGGTTTTCCTATTTCTGTGAATTTTCTATGGGTATGGGGCTCCGCTCTGCGGCCCTTCGGGCCGCTGTGGAGCTCCGCTAAAAATTTGAAAGCCTAAGCAGGATTTTGTCCAAGCATGGACAAGCAATCCACAGACTTGCATGTTACTCAATATAAATTAAATGGTATTTTAAAAGTTTTTGCTGTACTTGTCTAATCAGGTAGTTAAACATTAACTGCCCGGTTTTAAGCATTAAGCTTTAGGCGTCTTGTTTTGAGTGTTAGCTGGGTTTTTTGCCACTTTGAATACTAATTATTTAAATCTAGGTGTTAGCACTCGTCAAACGAATGTGAACGAACCAATTAGCTTTTGTATACCATCACAAAAGGCTAGGCCTGGAGCGTTGATTGCTCAACAGTTAGTTTCTGGAGCGTGAGGTAAGGGTCAATCACGGAGCTTTGGTATGCACTTTTGTGATGGTTTGGTGGGCAGTCGTGTGATAAACCCCTAATGCGCTAATGTGTAAACTTTTAATCACCAATTAATTAATTAATATCAATTAATTAATTATTCCTTGTGGAAGGGGTGGGGAGCACCTGACCGTACCCCAAGGAAAAACCTGGAGCACATCTATGTTACTTTCATATGAAGATCTCAAACGTATATATTTGTTTCAGAAAACCCTTACACCAAATGCATGCGCAGATTAGTCTACGTTGTTTTCTGGAACTATCATGAACATCGCTTGTATTGCGTGTTTGCGGTAGGCTTCCTGCAGACTTCTTGGCGCCAAGTAAAAACCGCAAATTAATTAAATTAGATTTTGAGACTTTCACAGCGCTTTCGTAATTAGGTATGCAAAAACTTGCACCGGGATTTTCGGTATGAACACCTGATAACCAGGAAACAAATATCCTAGCTGTACTGCGTTTTAAAAAACCTGTCGAAAATATGTTTTTTGATTAGATTTGTTTCTTTAGTTTTTGAGAATCGTCTTTCGTGCAGTCTAAACCGTAACTTAATTAAATTAAACAAATGTCATCGATGCCGCCGTAAAACAAACAAAAAACAAAAGTTTCATGTTATCGCATTTTCAAGGAAGACAAAAGTATTTTGTTACAAACGAACAAAAGTGTCGTGTTACGTTTGCAAAGATTAGCGTAAGGAACACCTGGGAAAGAATACAAGTAGCCTGTGAACAGTTTTTCCGAAAGTAAAATAGAGCAAATAAACACGAACATGGCCAGGACCCCGAAAATGACGATTTGGTACCAAAAAGAGGGACAAAGAGTGACCTATATTTTTAAAAACTATAAATCCCCTGCTTTAATTTTATGTATGATAACCATGTCGAATGAGTAGCTTTACGGGTTTAATCACGTGATGAAGTGACGTCACTCGGCTTTCTTCAATGTTGAATAAACGTACATTTAGTGTTAAAACATAAGTTTTAAAACCTTTTACTCATGTTTTTGGGGTACGTTTTGACGATTACATGGTACTACTGTCTTAAAAATGATTTTCAAGACTTTATGTAACAATATTAAGCGAACGCTGCTTATTGGTTGCCATGGCAACACAGAAACGTTGCCTTTTCAAGCAGAAAGTCAATGTAAACTACAAAAATAATGATGAATTGTTTCCAAAATACTGTAAACTGATAGTTCTAGATGACAACTGGGCACTAACTAGATAGCTACTTGTGACACTGCTTTACATAACATTACCTTTTTTGGCGGCCATCTTGGATCCGCCATCTTGGATCTTCACAATGACCATTTGTTATTTATGTATTTCGGTAGACATTTGGCATGTCATTGTATTTAAATGTGGCAATGACTGTATTGTTCTGTGGTCAATAAATACACGCACTTTTGCATTTATCATGTCAACAGCTAGTAAGTAAAATATGATGGAAAGAATTGGGGGGCTTATATTCTAGTCCTCGTCACTGTCATCATCATCAGCATCGACCTCTACTGCGACAGCTTCTTCTTCTCGCCTGTTCTCACACTCGGGGAGCCTGCACATGTCTGTGCATTTCAAACCATTTGCAAGGCAGCTGCACTTCGGGAGCTTACAAGATCTGGTGCATGAACAAGAGAGAAGCTTTAAAACTGCTTCAGGAGCTGGTTGACCACTCATCCAGTCAATCCCTAACTTGTTCTCATCCTGAATCCAGCCATGTCTCAAGGGACTCGGAATCTCAGGTCGGTTTTCAAGACTTCGTCTCCAGATTGCTGTCTGATAGTTTGCTCGGCACGCATGCTTATAGAGGCAATCAGCACAAGGTGGAAGATGGTCGGACTCGATGTTGCCTCGCTTTGAACAGAACAGTCTATATCTGAGCTCGTTGATGCTGCTTGTTCCTAGGCGGGAACTGTACACACGACAAGTGAAATCCTGAAGCTTCTGAAATAGATCATCAGAGAGTTCCCATTCCACTCCTAAGAGGTCAAACATTTCCTGAAAGGATCTCTCCTGTTTGACGATTCGAAGTGCACCAATTTTGCCCCGCCCAGCAAAAGCACTGACTGTGTCACAACCAGTGTAAGCGTGCAAGCCAAGGAGACTGCTGCACAGATGTTGTCCTATGGATTGCACTATACTCGTGATACTGATGTATTTAACTCTTGTTTGTGTTCCACACTTGAAAAATATTGACGAGGGGATTAAGTGCTTGAATGACACACAAAGTAAAAAGACATCTGTATCTTCTGATACCACGATCACTG
>NW_027558172.1:0-12875 GCF_052425735.1 Oculina patagonica
CGAGGAGTATACACGCAGACACAGTTGAAGTCTTTCCAAGATGGCGGTTTTGCGCTAACATTTGCGTTTGCAATGTTCACACTCAAAGGAGGGGACTGAATGGATAAAATGGGGACTGGGATTTGGGCAAATTTTTATTGGGGGAAAGGGATTTGGGACACTGGGACTGGGATTTGGTCAGGGAATCACAAAAGCTGTAGAACTGGGAATCGAATTTTGAAACTTTGGAAAAACACTAGGCTGGGAAATGGAATTTGGGCAAAATTTGGGCTGGGAGAATGGAAATTTATACATCCCCTCCCCCTTCAGGACCCACTCGAAGCAAATGCAAGCGCAAGGAATGGAGAAATGTCCATTTTCTTGCTCTTACATTTGCGCTTGACTGACGATGCAAGCTACAGATTACTTCTCCATGATTGCACTCCCTGCTTATTACTCCTGATCGCAGATTACTCCTAGCTTTCTATTCGTATCATCCATCTTTAATTTTTATTCACCTGTTTGTGTTTGTGGAGTGGTTTGTCTTCTGTCAGCATCATGTCTGTTGGTAAGTTGCGCTTGTTCGTTGGGAGACGTAGAATTCCGCATACACAACGTACTAACTATAGCTCCTTTAACCTATTGAGGCGATGAAGAAATACGTTACTAGACATGGTACAAAATTTTTATTATAAATAATCCCAGCAGCCATTATCCTGAGTGAACAAAGTTTAAATAACACCGACTTGTGACCGAGATTGAACAAAAAATTATTTCATTTGGGGGATCGTCCAGGCCATCCCAATAAAATGTTTCGTTTCCCATCGCCCGACCGACCCATTTTTTTTTTCGAAATGTTAAAAAGTCCAGATTCACTAGTCAAAGAGGCAAGTACTTTAATTAACAAGCAGTCAGACGATCTTGTTTTGTTAACAATAATTGGTATGATGTGATGTCCTTGTCTTTAATTAACATTGATGCCAAGTTTTTCAAAGGCTGTTTCGCGCCAAGGGCATTAACGATTGTTCCAACATTCTCAGCGAGATCGACTGAAACAAAATCTTTCGGTTCTGCATCTCCTAAATTCTTTAATGAACCCAGACCCCTTAAAGTGTTTTTTTTTTGCCCGACCGACCTACCCAAGAGACGGGGCGATGGGAAACGAAACATTTTATTGGGATGGCGTAACTATGTAATTTAAATCGTCACGCAATGCTTCTTTTCTGAGCTGGAAGTGTTATGTGACGAACAATATAACGACTACAAAGGATATTATGGTAGATCCGGTGAAACGACATTTTCTCTTGTCTTGATACAACCCCAATACACGTCTTTGTTTCCCATGAAGTTTAAAATTTTCAAAAATTTTGCAAAATGGGCAGTTACGATTTCGCGAGGAAGTTACCTCTACAGACACTGGTATTAAAGGGGACAGTATCATGGCGATTTTGATGCATTTTCGATAAAACGGAGCTAAAATTATGCCTCAATAGCTTCACTTATTCAAAAAATGCGAAGGGAACACCAAGGTGAAGATATTAAATGAATATTTCAAATGAAAGCAAAATGTATTAAGTTTTTAACGGTTTGTCCATGACACATTGGCAAAGTTTGAAAACGTCTGCCAGACGTTTTAAATTTTTGTTTGAAATCTCATGCCTGTATAACTCATGAGAATACATCTTTTGTTACTCTAGTGGACTGTTACAGTCATTTGTAACAAAGCTAGACCATTATTCTTAAGTTTCCAGTAACATAAATATTTCTTTTGACTTTGACTTTTCGAAGTGATTCTCGTGATGCTGCTCCTTAAATATTTTCTTTGAAAATGAAAAAAAAAAAACCCTCACCGTATCGTCAAGAATGCAGAAGTTGATGAAGATAAAAAATCCTTGTAAACTGTTCAAGATGGTGAACACATAATGAAACACAACAGTAGATGAAATGAAAGTGAGGAGACCGAACGACCACGTGACACCCAGAACTGGCAGCAGCATCGCAGAGCGTCTGAGCCACGCCTTCACGTGCTTGACACGTGTCATGTTTTCTTTGAACTTTGTAACTCTGTTAATTCGGCGCAGCAAGAAAATAAACAAAACTGTGTTGATCTGAAAAACAGATAAAGAAATTAGTTGTTTTTGGTCTAATTGCTCAAAACAGTTAGTCTTAATTGACGTACTAGTTCACAAATTCGAAAACGTTTATAATAAAGGTTTCTTCCAATGATAATTTCTTGAAATCTGTTTTCAATCTCCAGTCCAAAACCAGGTTATTGTAAGAACGTTACCTGATTGGTCAATCCGAGTGACGTAAACTCCTGCTTGGTTTTCGACTGACTGGTTATTCTTGCGGTCATATGAGAATAAGCTAAGCTGATTATTAAAGGTGTTTGCTTCCAAAGTTAGTTTGTTGCTTGACTAAACTCGGATATATTTGTTTTTGCTAGCGAGGTTTCTAATTCGATATTCTAGTTCAGACATGCGCTAAGGCATCAGTGATTGGTCAAAACACTGATGATCACTATAAACTTTGTTAGGCTTTCGTTTATTTTCGATTTCAATTTCCTTATCAATTTAAAACGCCATTTATTGGAATCCATAGACTTAGACTTTCTAGACTTTCTTTACTAATTGTGAACAAAACTGTAATATAGGCCCTGTCTACATTAATCCGTATAAATTTGAAAACGGAGAAATTTACAAACGCCGTATATATAAAATGTTTTCCGTCCTCATTAATCCAGATAAATTTGAAAACGAAACGCTTCATAGCACACAGCGTTGCAACGCATGCACAGAGCTATTCAAAATTAAACCTTTTGTTTTGACAGAGATCACATGACTATTTGACGTCAGCGTTTTCGAAAAGCTCCGTTTTCGCCGACCACACTAGTGCGTTTTCAAATTCATCCACTTTGGAGAGCGTTTTGAAAAGCTCCGTTTTCGGTGACGGAAAACGTCGTTTCAGTGTGGACGGTTGGCCTATCCGGAGACAAAAAAGATGCATTTTCAAATTTACCCGGGTCAGTGTGGACAGGGCCATACAGTGAAACACTGCACTACAAGTAGGCACAAAATACATAATCTGCACCTTGTGCTCGAAATTGCCTCACGTTTATAAAATTATTGTTATGCAAATACGAGAAGTCAAATTGAAGACCTATGTTATAATCAATGGAGCTTACTCACAAATACGATTATCGCCACCGGAGCAACAAACGCCCAGTAAATAATCCCGTGCTCCAATGTTAGCCAGCAGTTGTCGGCTGCATAAGTCTGGGTACGAGTTACTACTAAGGAAACGGCCACTATTGGTAGAGGGAAACCTGGAACGAACAACAATAATTTTAGCAAATGAAGGCCAGTGTATAAAAAACAAAGTTATTAGTTTCTAAAGATTAGCTGTTGTGTTGCATCGACGGGTAAGATAGAACACTTTTAAAGGGGTAGTATCACGAGAGGTCTTTTGTGTAAACTGTGAAAGCATTATGAGAGGGCACTCACTGACCAACAAAGTCAGATAACCTTTAAACAACAAAAGGAAGGCATTAATTCATTCCAATTCATTCCAGTGGTTTTTAAAGAGATTTTCTTCCAAGCAACACTGTCAAACTTGAAAACTTTGGGCCGACTTTTTCCGTCCGTGTCCAAACCACGTTAAAAAAATTTCATGACAATTGCAGTACGTTTTAGCAATACCAGGCCACTGTTTAAATAGTGGTTTTCCAATTGATACCAACACCTTCATTGCATTTTCAAGTTATTTAGTAGCACTAAAACATGGTGACACTATCCCTTTAATTGACAATCAACTGGAAGTTGATAACGGTAAATAAACCGCCGTAGCAAATTTTAAAAAGCTGACGTTTCGAGCGTTGGCCTTTCGTCATAGTAAAGTGCAAAGTCGTCGAAACAAATCTTCGTTTGAGGAAGGGCTAAAGCTTGTAACAGCAACTTTCCAAAATTCGCTACGCTGGTAATTTATTAACCTTTTTCTTCTTCCAAAAGATAATCAACTAAGTATTTGAAGACGCAAAGAAGAAACGTTTTCTCTTACCCCATCCTAAAGCGTAAAGGAATTTCATCTTTGGTTTGAGCTTCTCTTTCAGTTCAACTTTTATAATCAGAAAGTAGAAGATAACTCCATGACATAACATCCACGAGAAAACACACAGCAAGAAATAATGAAGTAACGCGGCGGTGACTGTACAAAATACCTGCAGAAAAAAAGGAAGCTTGTTACATGTGACGGAAGCAACAAATTAATGGCGCGGTGTTTTAATGGTTGGTGTTTTCGACTCTGAACTGTTCGAGTCCTGGAGCCCGTTTCTCGAAAGCCCCAGAAACCTTTCAGGTCCGCAGAGCCATTTTTAATTATTTGTATGCGCTTTATACACGAGCGTTTGGCGCGGATAGGGAGGGCAACTTCATCCCGCTTTATGACTCTAATAAATTAATTGATTGATTGTATCTGAAAACAGAGATATATATAGGCCTGAAAGTTTGTATGAAGGAAACCTTTGTTCATATTAAAAAAAAATATGCGAATATAACAGCTCTGTAATCATAAGGTTTGGCCGGGATTTTGCTCTGGCTTTCCGGGTGCAAAAAAGTTTCGGGATCTTCAGGACACGGATCCCTGGCAGGTTAGTGCGTTTTGGTCTCGGGCCAGACGCTGCCTCTCTCCCAGTCCTGGGCCGGGTTGTTCGAAAGGCGATTAACGCTAACCCAGGATTAAAAGATGATCGAGGTTTTAATTTCTCTTGTTAAGAAGGGTTTTCCATAGCTAATGTTTTGTGAAGTTTGAGATTGGTCCACGTCAAAACTGGGGGAGAGATAATAAAAACAGAAAGCCTCAAAGAAATGTTAAAAAATTTAACCAAATTTCACGCTAATCCTGGATTAGCTTAATCGTGCTTTGAACAACCGGGCCCAGGTGTATAAATAGATAAAGCCAAACCATAAGGGTGACCAAAAAACGCTTGATAGACTACCATCCTATCCAGGGAAATAACGCAATATTTCATGCCACTTCATGTAACATAAACCGACGACAAGCTCAAAATGAGATAACCTTCTCGATTACCTTATGCTTTTGTGCGTAATCAGCGATAATGATCAAAACAGAAGACGCGGCAATGGCAAGGCACAAGTGAAGTAGCATCGTAACCCGAACGCTCTTCACTTGTTTCCAACACAACAGGATCAATACAAAGGTCAGCAGTAGAAACAGCAGCGAGCATGCGCAACCAGCGGTGGAAATGTACTTGAGGTAGGGCTGATGACGAGCTTCTACCTAAAAAAGAATGTACGCAAAAAGGTTATTTGAGATTATACAGGAAAAACCCTGTCAGGAATTTTAAGTCTTAAAAGACACTTGCGTGTACATGGCAGATACTTTCCAACACAGAAGTTCTTATGACGCGTCACGCAATCAATCGAGGATTGCGTGACTCACACTCTCCCCGCCCCCCCCCCCCCCAAAAAAAAAAGAATGCTTTCGTAGGAGCTGCATGGCAAGTGAAACAACAAGGAAAAACTGCGATGAGGGGACATTGTGTTGCATTATGAACTTCTCAACTGACATGTTAAAAGAAAAGGAGGGCAGTTAGAAAGGAGACGTAGTGTTTTGAGACTGAAAGGATTGCAAATATTTACTTACGCAAAGATCTTCTTACCGGTTTGTTATTCATTAAAACCGCGAAGATCGTCAAGTGATCACACTCGCACGTAGTCATGCGCGCGTTTGACTCGTCCTCCACGCGCACGCAGCCACGTGTAAGCCATGTCCGTTGTGATAGTCCAATTTCCCAGAACACGCACTCTTCAGTCAAGTCATCGCTCTGTAAATAATACAAATGAACACTAATAAGTTTTTGGACGGTTAAGCAGTTGACTGACTGAATGACTGATTGACTCAATGACTGACTGACTGACGACTGACTGACCGACCGACCGACCGACTGGCTGGCTGGCTGACTGACTGGCTGGCTGGCTGGCTGGCTGGCTGGCTGGCAGACTGACTGACTGGCCGAATGAATGACTGACTGACTGACCGACTGACAGACTGACTGACTGACTGACTGACTGACTGATCGGCTGACGGACTGACTGACTGGCTGAATGAATGACTGACTGACCGACTGACTGACTGACTGACTGACGGGACTGATTGACTGAATGACTGACTGACAGGACTGATTGACTGAATGACTGACTGACTGACTGAGACTGACTGACCGACCGACTGGCTGGATGACTGACTGATCGGCTGACGGACTAACTGACTGGCTGAATGAATGACTGACTGACCGACTGACTGACTGACTGACGGGACTGATTGACTGAATGACTGACTGACTGAATGACTGATTGACTGACTGACTGACTGACTGACCGACCGACTGACTGACCGACCGACCGACCGACCGACCGACCGACCGACCGACCGACCGACCGACCGACCGACTGACTGACTGCCTGACCGACTGACTGACTCACTGACTGACTGACTGAATGACTAAATGGCTGACTGACTGACTGACCGACTGACGGGACTGACTGACTGACAGACTATACTAAAAAGAACAAATTGTGTATCGCCATACAGCTACGATTTTAATAAACTACATGACTGACTGTGACTGACTAATTAACTGACTGTGACTGAATAATTGACTGACAGGCTGGCGGACTGATTGACTGGATGATTGACTGGCTGGCGGGCTAACTGGCTTACTGGCTGGCTGTGACTGACTGACTGACTGACAATTAAAACGTTTTCAGCAGTAGTTTACTATTAGATATGTCCTATAGATTCTTGAATGGTGTTTTATTAAGGACTTTTTTTAAAAACAAAGCACGTGATCTATATTATAAAACAAATCAAAAAGCGCACGTGATAAAAGCACGAACTTCTACTTTGACTAATTATTACCATGTACTCTCAACTGACTGACTGACCACGAATGCGACTGCTATGCTACCAAACACAAAATGACGAGCACCTTGATGGTTTGATTGAAAACAAGTTTAACTGGCTTTTCCAGTGGACTTTTGGGGCGGGGAAGGATCGTGGCGGAAATAATATTTGAACCACTTGTCCTTAGACCTCTGCTCTGGTCGTTACCAGATCCCTCGCTTTGAAGTCTGAAAACCTTGTGAAGTGTTCTGTAAACAATGGTCGATACTCGACTTGAAGAAGAGTCCGAGAACACAAGATCAGGAACGAACAGGGCTGCACCATAATGAGAGAGGTCAATGTTGAGCTGAAAATTGAAAATAAATGGAGTCACGACGAGAAAATCAACCTCAATTTTCAGAGAACTTAGGCACATTTCAGTTAGGTAAAAAGGAGAAGTGTTAAGTTAGCTAGTTACTTTTCATCATATTTTGCTAGATTTTCGAACATTCGCAATTATTCCACAAGGCAAAGAATGAGGCTATCCCTACCAAACGTTAAACAAAGTTTTGGAAATGGACCTTTCTTTTTACTGGCGCAAAACTTTTTAATAAACTCCCTTTAAACATTGTGAAGAGTGAAAACATTCAAACGTTCTGCCGCCGAGCAAGACATTTCCTTTTAACATAATTTTGACATTTTATTATTATTTTAGGCTTTAAATGCGATTTTGTATTGTAATTGAAGGCTTTTAATGTAGTTCTAAATTCTAGTATTGTGATTTTATTAGGCTTTTTAAATGTAAATAGTTCATTAAAAATTCTTTGATGTAATTTATTTTTTTTAAGATACAGGGCCCCTGTAGAGACCAGCCTTAGAGCTGAATGGACCACCCTGTGTAAATAAAGTTTTACTTTACTTTACTTTACTAAACATAGGCGACAGAAATCGGGGGGGTGGGGGGTGGGGGTTGTTGGTTAACCTGCCACGGAGAAGCATCATATCCAGACTAGAGGAATTGGTACCCCAGGGATACTCGGGTACTCCCTATAGTGAACTAAACCGAGGACCTCCATGTATGACATATTTTTTAGGTACTCCGACCCAGAAAGCAATTGTTAAACATTAAACTTATGACTCACCATTTGTCTTGAGTTTAAACGATCAACTCTAAAACCGATGTTCTTCGATTGTATGACCAACGTAGATGAATTATCCGAACCATCAAGCTGACTGCTGACTTGGGAGCCAAAGTCATCCATTGTCTTTAGAAGGTCGTCAGTGATGTTTTCGCGAGTCTAGAGGATTAAAATCAAGCTTTCTTACTTCAGCAGTTAAATTAAACGCAGGGCAACAAAAAAAAAAGTTTCTCTCTTTTATGAATTCCTCCCACTAATTCGTACTGTAATCTTATCATATTTTATTAACAACAAATATTAAAAGTTAAATGTTTTTTTAATTTATTATATTAGATCGCATAATTTCCGAACTGACAGTCTTAACATTAATTAAAAACAAGACCAAAAATTTATGAAGAAAGAATGAAACAAGCAAACGAAAGAAAAAACGAAAGAGAAAATGGAGGAATGAATCAGAAGGAACGAACGAACGAACAAACGAATGAATGATTTTTCCTTAATAAGTTATCACTTGAATCGACTATTCTTAAGACCTTCAAAACTAGAGCGATTTTCATCGGAGTGCCGAAAGTATATTTGCTTTTGCTTTAATCGTGATTGTTTCAAAATACTCGCGCCCCTTCAAAACCAATCGTGAATCGCTCGCACACGTTTTCCCGCGCTTCGTGCCGGCTACACGTATTTGCTTTGAGTTTTGATTGGTTCACTGGATTGTCAGTGTCTCTTGTGATTGGTCAGAGTGATTACTTTGGTTTTGGTTGCTCGACACTCAATATTGAAAAGCGCTCTATATAGAAGTCCGTAACACACTACCTCTTGAACTAGTAGCCACGTATTAGAATTTTCATCCTCCAATAAATTACTTGCTACTTCTACAATGTTTTGTTGGTCAACAGATGTGTTAATAAAGTTATTGTTTTCCTCGGAGTTATGCGCCACAAGTTGAACAAGCACGTTCAAAGAAGTCGACAGCTCATCAGCATTTAGTTTGAGATCGTTTCCAGGCTTCGTTAAGTTGGCGAGTTCTTTAATGACCGCGCTGACGTTAGTGGAGTGGTCGCCATTTAAAAGAGCCACAACCTGGGTGCGAATTTTAATAAACAATATATTATCACAAGGCGGATAAAAATTAAATAAAATGCAACGGAAGGTCCAACGTTGTCGGCATATTAGTACATGTTTGCTAGGGGCCTAGTCAGCCCCATCAGCTTCGAGATTAAATAAATTTAATTGATTGATTGATTATTAATGAAGGCAGGGCGTGCTTCTCGGGAAGCAACGAAATAAAGGGGGTGGACGCGAAAGGCTTTCCTCCCTTCTCAAATTCTATTTGCCCACCCCTCCCCCCTCCTTCGTCCCAACATGTGCTCCTATGGCTGTTCCTGAGCTTACTGTTCATGTAGCAATTACACGGTAAGACGATTAGAATCTAAAGAAACATTTGTGCCGTGTCAGTAAATAAAACTAAAAACATAAAAAGTTAACCATCTCCTTGAAGTTAAATACGTAAGTTAACCGCCGTAGAAAAATTCGGAAAATGGAAGTTTTCGAGCGTTCGAGCTCCATCGACAACATCTTCTTACACCGTTAAATCATTGAGGGGAAACCCGAAAATGAGAGAAAAGTTTGTTGTTAATGTGTAAAGAGGCCTATAAACAAGTACGAGATATCGAATTCATCGCACTCAGAGAGATAAAGTTTTCAACAAACCAACAACTTAAAATTGTAAACATTTGAAACTGAACGCCAATGAAGTACGAAACAACGACTTTAAAAGAGGATCATGAAGGGGGGGGGGGGGGGGGGGGTTTAAAATTCGATTTCCCACCTCAGATCTTGCCCGAATCTCATTTCCCAGCCTATTGTTTTCCTGATTTTTCAAATCCCAGCTTTTGTTTGTGGTTTCCAGTCCCAGTACTAGTGACCCAAAGCCCATTTTCCCAATGAAAATTTGCTAAAACCGCAGTTTCCATTTCACCTCTTCAGGTCCCTCTTTAAAACATAAATATAAAAGAAACGACGATCAGTGCCATGGGGAAAGTCCTCCCCCCCCCCCTCCCGGGAAGATAATGGCTGCGACTAAGACCTCTTGAATAGAAATTAATTATAGTTCATACCTGTCGTTGTAGACCAGAAATTCTGTTTGAATTTGGCGAGGGAATATTTGTAGGTGTTGGTGCTGCTTCCGGTGTATATGAAATAGTCCTCGTTTGATTGCTGTTCAATGTAACACTTCGTAATGTAACGCTACTCGTTGTAACGCTGCTCGGTGTAACGCTCATCGATGTAACGCTGTTCAAAGTAATGCTACTTGATGTTGCGCTGATTGGGGTAACAGTATTGCCGTGACTCGATGTAACGCTCATCATAGAAAGTCCACTCGTTGTCGTGCTACTCGGAGGATCCTCTCCTGTTTAAAAACAAATCAGATCGCAGTGAGTAATCATACCGTACGTAACAAATCAAAATTGAAAAGTGTGCTCCCCAGAAAGCTACTAGGGAAGAAAAACTAAAAGAAAGGACTCGTGTCCAATTTTCGCGCAGTCATTTTGGGTTAGGGAGTTTGGGTTAGAGTTTGTTGCCTTTGGGGTGCGGCTCTTGCCCGGGGGGGGGGGGGAGGGCACTCCCATATATGAGGTATTTATGTATTTACCACCATGAAGGGTATAATAATTTTCAAGCAGTTTAGTCTGGAATAGGGTAGAAAAATCTCAGAGAGTTTTGGTATAGAATATGGTATCATTTTCCGTGAAACTGATCATTGTTCAGTATAGGAATAATACCTAAACGTAAATAAAATCATCGCGGATCGTTGTTGATAGATGGTTTTCCATTTGAAGCACTTATTATAATAGTGATACAGTGCTACAAAACAAGCCTGAGATAGGGTAGAGATTGTCGGTGACTGGTTTAGCAAAGGGTTGCAAATTCAGCTGAACATGGTCTGGTATAGATTAAGGGTCTCAGAGTCTCAGCGACACAGCCCGCCCAAAAATATACAGAGTGCCCCCCCCCGGGGGGGGGGTAGACAGTATTAGCTCACCTATGACCGAAAGCCGTGTAGTATTTGTGCTTAAAAAGCCGTCCGCTTGAACTGTACACGTGTAAGTGCCAGCGTCTTTTTGTCTCACATGTGCAAGCAGTAAGGTACCATTTGCTATCGTGTTCAATCGCGGATCAACATCTGGTATTGTCACATCATCTTTGACCCAAGACAAATTCACATTGCCTTGAAGCGAGCGTAAATCTCTGTCAGTACACCATAGCACAAGGGTATCACCATTGTAAACACTGAATGATCTGACGGTGTCGAGGATGATTCCCCCCAAAAACTGTGGAGATGTAAAGGATTAGATAACTAAATCACTTGGCCAGGCAAGGGGGGCAGGCAATTGCTTAAGGTGGCTCGTACCAGTTTTCAGGTTTTTGACTGTGCGACGTTTGGAAGAAAATGGCCAAAAAAATAATTAAAGATCGTAACAAAATTTTTGTATAATTAAATTACCCATTGTGTTGTTGATCCAAAATACCACTAATTACGTCATCAGTGGTTACCAGGGCAACGGTAGGCAATGATTTTTTGGACCCTTTTTCAGCTTCCAGTGCTTATATCTTGAAAACTAACTCGATGACCCCCATTTTTTTCTCGTGATAACTTTAAGCATATGAAAAAGAAACTGTATAATTATTTTAAAAAAATTCTACGAAGCGGATTTTTTGCAAATGCAAAAAAAGAGCAATTTGTAAGTAATTAAAAATTCCTTTCGTAGAATTTTTTTAGATTTTTTCTGGCGTTTCCTTTACATAAAAGGAAAATATTAGGGCAATAAAAAATAGGGGTCATCGGGTTAGTTTTCTTGCTAAAGCCTTCGCGAACTCAATAATTCCCACGCGCGTTTCCGCGCACTTTAAAATTTCGATTTTAAAAGTTTGGTATTTACTCATGCTCAGTTCTGACTACCGCTGATCTTTTTAACTGATCTTTGCGGGCACATACGCGCGCAACACGCGTGGACTTCCCCTCGCTTTGTCTGCGAAACTTTTCGGCTCAGGATTTCATGGGATTTAGCCAGTTTCAGTTAGCGCCAGTTGTGCCTCTTAGGTCTTACTGTTTAGTATTTCTTTGTCTGAATAATCATGTGTTTGAAAGCGAACTCAAATAAGCTGAAACGAAAAAAGTGGAATTGAGTCACGATCTCCGACAAGATCGATCGTAGCACATGCGAATTTGCTTTTGCAGAGATTCCAACCCTCCCGATTTGATCGGGAGTCTCCCGATTTGATGCGTTGCCTCCCGCTCTCCCGATTTATATCAGATTCTCCCGATTTATCATGAAATTCTGAAAACAAGAGAAAAATTGCTAATTTTTAGTACTTTTTGCGAACTGAGTGTAGCAAAAGTAAAGAAAAGTACCAAAAATGTTTGTGAAAAGAATAAAGACCTTATAGAATAACTCAGAAATGATGTCAAAATGCCGGAAATGGCACTTGAGAGAACCTAAATTTGCAAAATTTCCCGGTGGAACATGCTTCCAGACCCCCCTAGAGGTGCACACCTTCAGCACTAAAAATACTCCCTTTTTTCCTTCAAAAAGGGTTGGAATCTCTGCTTTTGTAACTCGAGCAGTGAGATCCGAAAACATTTTGACTGTCGAACATTAAGTTGACTTAAAATGTTCTTGTTGAAAAAACTTCAGTTGAACGCGGAATTTCTTTCTTAAAATGAAGAAAAGCAACCTCGCACTCGGCCCCCATGTTTGTTTTTCTTTTCAAATCTCGCGCGTGACTCGTGGGCATGAAGCGTGACGCGCGCGCTAGTCACCAGACTTCCCACGCAAGAAAAACCGGTACGAGCCA
>NW_027558173.1:0-12869 GCF_052425735.1 Oculina patagonica
AGTAATTTTTTATCATATTATTATCATAGTAATTTTTCTTGGACAATTCGGTCCAAGGGGGAAAGGCACAATGAGGTTAACCATATGTGAAGCACCAACCCCGGAAACAAGACGACAACACCGGAAACTCCGTGCCCTACACTTTGTGATAAGTGTGTGGATCCTTTAACATCCCCTGCTGACCATATAACATCGTCCTTGTCCGGGAAGACTACAACATCTAACCATTTGCAGATGTCATATTGCAAAGGCAGCACAAAATCATCAGCTAAGGGTATATTGTCTTGATGTTCTACCAGATTCTAAAAACTAACATTAAAAGAAATGTATGACAGACAGTAAGGAAAATTAGTACACAAAGCCAAAGTTAACAGACATTTCCCATCACACTTTCATTTGTCGAAGAATTTGGTTTGATTGGACATACACTTTACAGGGGAAATCCCGATATTTTCTTGAATCTCCAGGTAAAGTCTGCATCGAGCCTAGTGGCCCATACAGGCTAAAGCTTATACTGGTTTCTGTAGCATGAAGCGACTAGGAGTATTTCTACTCCCTCCAGGATGGGATGCTAGTCCATCACAGGGCTAGCCCCCAGCATTAGTTTGCTGGTACCCATTTATACACCTGGGTGGAGAGAGGCACTATGAGAGTAAAGTGTCTTTCCCAAGAACACATTACAGTGACCCCAGCCAGGGCTTGAACCCGGGCACTCAAACCAAAGTCCAGCGTGCTAACCATTGGGCCACTGCGCCTCCCTGGAAACCTCCAAGGGAAGCAAAAATTTTTTATGAAATCGGGGCGGAAATTACACTGTTTTTCACTTTTGATTCGAGTTTTGGGGAGGTTCAAGAAATCTAGTGTTTGAGAAATCAGAATTGTTATCAGCTGCATGGCCAACGCTTACTTGGTACATTTTCCTTCCTTGTACATGTAGCAAAGAACATTTGGAAAAAGAAGTTTTTTGAGGAAAAGAGGAAGACTGCTGCATTAGAAGAACAAGTGAACAGACTAAGGCACGAGGTTGATGCACAGCACAAGGCCTTAATGTCGTACTTGGAAAATAAAGGTATGTTACGTGCATGTAGATTGCAAATGATTTCTCTTATTCACAGCTACATAACAATCACAACTGTTCCCAGTCAGGGGCAGCCACCCAAATCTGTGCACCTGTGTAAGACTGCATTCCGATATTTGTAGCCAGTTGTGTACCTTGGTTTTAAGAAGAATTCTGAGAAGATCAGAGTCGCAGACAACTTTCTGTTTGACCTGGAGCACTCCTGCTATACAGCAAGTTTTAAAACAGCCATGTAGCCATTCTAATGTACAAAATAACCTTAAAACCGAAGGAAATCTCAAAATAATAGTTTGTCGAGTTAGAAAAACACCATCGAGGTCATAACAAATCAAAAAGGGTGGTTAAAATTGAGAAAGACTGAGACGATTTAGTTGGCATTGTTGGCAGTACCCGTAAAAAGTGTTCAAGGCTTATTGTTGTATGGATTTCTTTTGTGTTTAGAACGAGAAGGCGGCAAGCCTCAAGGAGGAGCAGACTTCAAGTCACCATCAGAAAAGGTAATAAAATGAACATTTCAAAACTATTAGTTATGTGTTGCCAACACAGTCGCAGTCTTCATGGCAGCTAAATACATGTAACTACTAAACTCAACAAAATCCACAAATTTTGCGCGTTCATTGTACTCATGCATGTTATCTAGTCCAGTCCCTGAACTCTTTCTTTTGTGCCCCTTGGGATTGAACCTTCGCGCGCCTGGGTTCAACCACTATAAAGGCTGTGCAGAAGAGCGAGTTCAGGGACTGGACTACGTGTTAACTGGCAAATAAATGTAACTCAATTTATTGTCCTTTGTCCACAGACAAACCAACGCATGTCTCTCGCACGGCTACAACACGAGGTGGAAGAACTTAGGAGAAGAATTGAAGAACTTAAAATGAAACTTACGGCTGAAATGAAGGTGTGCTTGCTAGTATTCGCTTTTTCGTCAATATAAAGAGTACCTTACTGTCCCCCACCCCTCCCTCTACAAGTTTTAAGCCTAGGTAGTTGCAGAGACAGTCACGAAAGAGGTCGATAGGTGCACTAAACCAATCAGAACTCGATGCTAGAAACGCGTGGCAAGCGTGGGAACTGTGTCGTGTGCTACATAATAATTGCACATGATTGGTTAAGAGACTATGAGATTTAACATACAGTAGGTGATAAGCGCGGGAAAAAGTGGCGGGAACCAATTCACTTGATTGATTTTGATTTTGCACGTGATTACGTCTGGCTGAAGTTTAATTGAACAAATAAAGACGTTTCCTTAGCTAACTTAAAACTAAAGTGAATTTGAAATAAAGTATGAAATTAGTTTCAGAAGAAACACGTATTTACATATAATTCTCTTTTTTCAGAATCGCGACGCCGCCCAAAAGGAGCTGAAGCAAATACGCCAAGATTTAATGGAAAAGAAGATCAACCTTACTCTTACAAAATCGCAGAAAAGCCTGGCAACTTTGGCAAACCCAGAAAACATTGCTGTGTGACAGTGTGGCAGGGAGAACAATCGTTGAATTTATCACTGTTGGAAGGATTTCCCTTCACAGTCATTTGGTAGTGGTTTGTAAGCGACAACGAGCATACCTTCCGGCAAATATCTGCATCAATCAACCGGAAGTTTACTTCCAAGCCTCATTTCCAGGTCTGAAGAAACACCATGGAAGCGAGGCTGATTTCAAAGAATGCTTCCGGGCTCATTTTGTTCAAATTGTTTGGTCCAAAGTAGTCAATAAGTATCGTGACACTGCCAATAACACATGTTAGCTATTCCGGTAAATAATGACTACAGTATTTATTATTTAAAATTAGTAAGAAGTTACAGACATGTGATGTACTTCGTCGCATAGCAAATTTCGTAATTTAAGCGAAAATTTGGCGGCGGTTTTAAAACCCGTTTGCATGGGAAGTAGTTTAATATTAAAAATCCTATTTTGTGTTGCAATAAATTATTGTAAATAAAACGTGTTTTCGTAGCATTGTTGTTGTGGTCTGTATGCGTTGCCCCCAACCAAATAGGCGTGGAAGTTCAACTTTGTAGGCGCTTCTTTATTGATAATGGCAGAGTTGACACGGTCAGGGAAAAGTCAGGGAAAAAACAATTTTTTTTCAAGGTCAGGAAAAAGTCGGGGAGTTTTGCAAAAAGTAAGAGCAAATCTTAGTAAGTAGTAGTAAAGTCTGTGTCCGAGCCATGAGGCCCATACAACCGGAGCTTATCCCGGTTTACGTAGCATTAAGCGACTAGGAGTATTGCTACTCCCCCCTGGATGGGATGCTAGTCCATCACAGGGTTACCCCCCAGCAGTAAATTCGCCGGTACCCATTTATGCACCTGGGTGGAGAGAGGCATTGTGAGAGTAAAGTGTCTTGCCCAAGAACACAACGCAGCGCCCCGGCCAGGCCTCGAACCCGGGACGTTCGACTCGGAGTCGAGCGCGCTAACCATTAGGCCACCGCGCCTCCCACTAAGGGCAAATCTTACCTCATCTAAAAGTCTGTGAAAAGCCAGGGACATTTGGCTGAAATAAGAAAACAAAATGGATTTCTTTGTGGTCAAATACCATGTGTTAAAATCACGTGAAAAATGTAAGAGAAGACTACAGTAGTACCCCGGTTACTCGAAGTCTGAAGGGAAACGAAAACAGTTTGAGTTAGCGGGGTCAATTGAAAATTCAATTTGCCAAGTTTATAATCGATAGTTTATCAATTCTTTAGCTTTTCAGTCCACAGTACAATGCAAATTAACTCATCTCGTCAAAAACTCTCACACGATCATACATTTTTATGATAAGAGTGGAAAATGACTGTCAGATACGTGATCTATTCGTTGCTCTAATAAAAATCAAATTGCTCGAACAGACCCAAGTAAAAAAAAAAAAAAAGATGCAGTGTCCCTTTTGCAGGTATGTAAAAAAATGTTAAAAAATGTAACGAATGTGTGATAAAAACTAAAGGAACTTTCCGAGTGCAACAAAAGTCTCTAGAGCATTCTTAATGAGTCTAAACGTGAAACCAGTTTTATGAGTGACAGCTTCGGTTGGTTAATCAACCAAATTCACTATTCATTGCCACTTTTTCAATTTTTTTTTCTCAAAAAATTAAAACGTTGTACCGTATTTATTCGATTAAGCGCCCAACCTCGAAAAAGGGCCCACCTCGAATAAGCGCCCACCCTGAATGTAGAAAAAGTAAATAAGCGCCCAGCCTCGAATAAGCGCTCACCCCCACACCATTAAAAAAGTAAAGTGCAGAAAAGGAGTTAAAATTGATTAAGTACTACTAAGAGACTTCTCCGAAGACCGATTTTTTCTTAGTATTTTACAGAAACTTTCAATGAACAGTTAAAATTCTGCTTTGGAACATCTTCACGTTTTGTTATTATTTATTGTTTCGTTACAAAATAAACTTACTCCTTGCTAAAAATGGTGAAAATTTAATAAGCGCCCAGCCTCGAATATAAGCGCCCACCTCGAATAAGCGCCCACTCTTGAGGTCCAAAAATTTAATAAGCGCCCAGGGCGCTTAATCGAATAAATACGGTAAATCTAAAAGGCCCGGTGTTTTTTTTTTTTTCATGGCGACAAAAGTTACCGACGATGATGATGATTGAAAAGAGAATAGTTTGTCTTGTTATTAATATTCAACTGAATTTAACTGGTTGTTCATTTGTTGTTCATTTGTCGTTTTGTCGACTGATTAACGTTTGGGTAACGGAAGCAATATCGTAATCGACCGGCGACAGGACGTTCAGATCGGACTGTACCCGGGGGAGGGGGGGGGTACTCCCATATGTGGCCTATATAGGTATGTGCCGCCCGATAGGGTATGGTTTTTTAGGTTCTCAGTCCTTAAATAGGGTATCATTTTTGCTCCTTTTGAAAATGTGTTCCAGGTGTGATCCTTAGATAGGGTACCCAAATTTTATTAGCTAAAATAAACGCCCAGCTTAACGAAAAAAAGGTATCTTAAAACTGAATTTTCTGTTCAGGTATTAGTAAAGCGATTTTATAAAGATTTGTGTCTTGCCGTGCACGGTTAGCCGTTATTTGGGTCGTCACGGAATGCTTATCCTCCCCTTGAATAGGGTGTCATTTTTCGGTTTTGGGCCTTAAATAGGGTATCAATTTTCGCTTTCTTTATCCTTAAATAGGGTCAGGGTTTAAGAACCTTGACGGCACACCCCTATCCGAAATTTATGGGAGTACCCCCCCCCCCCCCCCGCGGGGGACTGTATGAGTACGAGTCAGACGAGATTGAGTACTAGTACCAGTTTTCAAACCAAATTCGTGTGCCTCCTATTTCACTTATCAAACCAATCGTATCCCTAACGTTTATTTAAGTGTAAGTCAGCAACTGGTCTCCTTCGTAGCCGCTTTTGGGGACGTCACGCTTTAGGGGGAGCGTTGCGTGACGTCCCAAAAAGCGGCTGCGAAGGAGACTACGATAGTCAGCAACATAATCGTGTCGAAATTTCAAAGTCGTACTCGTACTCGTAGTCAAATCTGAATATCGCTATTAACCCGGGGGGGAGAGGGTCTCAAGAGTGCTTGGAAATCAAAAAGATAAACAGATTAATCTAGTGTGGTGCTAAGCGGTCTTGTGAGGCTTACTGAAGGATCTATCGTTTGGAAATTCATAATTGTAGAATGTGGGGGCATGAACAGTGCATGCAGGTTTTTGATGCGAGTGAATAAAATTTGTAGATGTGATGTGATTGTTGATGTGATAAGATCCCGGGGATAAGATCTAATCTAGTGATCACACAGATTCTTTCATGATTGCGTGACTCATCCTAGACACAATCACTTTTTTGCGTTCCTCTGCTCTTCCAGACACACACACCAGTTCCAGAATGTCTTAACCTGCGATCAGAAGCTCCTTTTCAAAAAAGTACCTAACTCCTTCCCGGAGTGATACGTAGGGAGGAAGGGAGGGCATGATCTCAGGAGCTTACGCGAAAGTTCCATGACATGATTGGTCTATAAACAATAGAAGTGATTTTGCTTGTGTCATTTTGCTTGTGGTGACGTGCGCTTTGGATGGGCCGATACCGGTTTTTCAAAACGATACGATATCGATACGATATTTGCCTTTTTTCTCGATATCGACATCGATACTATGACCTCATTTCCGTCCTAACGTCATTGGTTTGTCACGTGACCATACAAAGGCCAGACCTGACATTGTAAATGTTAGCCAAGAATGTTGATTTTGGTTTTTTTGTTTTACTGTTGCATCAGCAATGTGTGGACATCAAGTCAAGGAAAGAAAAATTCAAATATTGAAAAGAACATCAATATTTGTTTGAGCAAAATTGCATTTTTTAAACCTTAGGTGCTGACCAGAAGACCGCAAGCTCAGGTGACGTGTGCAGTATCGAAAACGTATCGAAAGTGCGATATTTTTCGAAAGTATCGATTTTCAAAATTGTCAAAATATACGTGTATCGAATATTTGGTATCGAGTACCGGCCCATCCTCAACAGTTTTGTTATAATTTTCGCCTAAAAATGCATGAGCGTTCGCTAAAAGATTGGTTTAAGCTCGCTTTCCATTTATTCGTCACCGAACAATGGGAAAAGGTCAAAGAAACGGTAGAAGACAACGACGCCACTTACAGATGGCTAAAGGAACAAATTCTGCGCGAGGTAAGCGGCATCGAAGCGAAAGCTTTTCGACGAAGTTTTATCAGCATGCCCGCTCTGAACCTCCGCGATCGGTTAATCTCGCTGAAATATGTGAATCCTGACGAAGATACCTTTAATAAGGTCAAGTTTTGGTTGAAGGATCGGCCAGGATCGATTGCGTTGAAACACAGCGACCTCTCGACCGAGGATAGAGTGAACGGATGCAAGATTGCCCTGCTCGAGGCTTCGTTCATCTACTTCGATGAGCCAGAAATAGTAGCTAATTGTTTTCGCTCTTTGCTGATGAAGCTGTACGATGTGGATGGAGTGTATTCTGCACTCGAAGAAAAAGACAACCCCAGCATTTTAGCTCAAGTAAAGGTCATTAATGATGCAGCCGCGAAGTACATATTGAGTGTGGGTCAAGAGCTCGGAGATTGGCCGGAATTTCCGATCCCTGCCGAAGCCTTACCGACCGTCACCGATTATACGCCTCCCGAGATTTGGTGCTTTGGTGATTATGGCCAGGCCGATGGGCAGATGAGCTACCCTGAAAAAGTGGCCATTAATAAAGAGGGCCAATTCCTTGTGATGGAAGAGGACATAACTGGAGTGGGTGATATAGTGACAACTCAGCGGATTCAACTCTTCAGCCCCAAAGGGAAATTTTTAAGATGCCTGCTGAAACGAGGTGAAGGAAAGGTCAATGGTATGACTGATTTCTGCCTTACCAAAGATGGAAATATTCTTGTCGGGGATGAAGATGAAGACAGAGTCAACAGGATACAGATTTTTGACTACGATGGAAAGCAGCTTCTGCAGATCGCCCCAGAAATTGAGAACCCAAAGGACACCCCTAATTTCAGAAGCCTCGCTGTTGATCCTGACGGAAAAATAATTGCTGGGGATATCACAGAGATGTGCGTATACATCTTTGCCCCTGACGGGAAGACTGTCTGCAAGTTTGGAAAGCGCGGTAGAGGAGAAGGCGAGTTCCAGACAGTCAGCAATGTGGCCTGTGATGACGCTGGGAAAATTTACGTTTCGGATTCATCACTTAATAGAATCCAAGTTTTTGATGCTGAGGGGAATTTCCAGTCCATGTTTGGCCCTAGCGGTACATATTTGCGGTACATGTTGTTTGATACTTCCAGAGGGGAGGTGTACGGTTCTGATTACGATAATCATAACATCAAAGTGTACACCATAGCTGGTGAGCTACTCAGAGGGCATGGAAAACACGGCACCGCCTTGAACGAGTGTGGCTTCCCATATGGCCTGGCTCTAATGACCAATGGTAAAGTAGCCATTGCTAATAGAGAGAACCACAGAATCACTGTTCTGAAAATATAAGGTAAGTTGCTCAGTTATGAATCCTTCAAAATTTATTATGTGCCACAAATAGCATGGATCAGGGACGGCGGAGCCAGGGGGCTGGGGGGCAGGCTTTAAACCCCCCCCCCCAGAATTTTTGAAGAAATAAAGACTTACTAAGAGAAGAGTCTTTAACCCCCCCCCCCCCCCCCCAACTTGGAAAATTGCTCCGTTGTCTTTGTGGATTGAAATCACCTTATTATTTTAAAACTAGCTTGCGCTGAAATGCCTGGGGTATGCATGATAGGCCTTAACACGGTTTTCAAGGCCATCTTGATGGCTGGGCAAAGTGGGTAGAAATTATCACAAAGTAAGAGATGGGCCATTTAATATTTTACCAACATACCCCTCTGTAAAAGTTATTTTTGTTACATTCATGTTTACCAGGTGGGGCTTGCTTAATTTTTTCCCTGACCATGCTTACTTGTCCAGAATTTTTTTTCTCTCCTTAGGCTAATTTTCTTGTGCAAGAATTTTTTTTTCGTAATTCCCCAACCTCCTCTTCCCCCTGAAGGCCAAGTGATGTGAGTTTCATGCATTTTCTGGCAGCTCGTTGCACAAGAACACTGCAATGTTAAGTTGTTGCGCATATTACCACCAAAGTCTCAAGCAGCTGAGGTAAAAAGACATGAGTTCAACTTTGTGCAACACGATGCTGCAACTCAAACCACTTTGAAACTTGTACTAAAACATTGTCGCAGAGCAATTCACTTCTATGTCCATGCAATCCTTCTTCCGAAAGATGTATCACCAGTGACGTAGCAACACAGACATCTGTGTAGTGTCTTCTGATTGGTTGCTGGTCATAGACACTGTGCCGTCACACAATCTTTGAAAGACTGTGGCGAACCAAAAGAACATCTGCGTAGAAGGCCAGTGAAACCTCAGGCGCCTTTTTTGTTTACTGCTTTTGTGACACCATTCATTGCATAAGTTTTTAGGCCAATTTTGTTCTTAAGGTTTTTGGAGCGAATTTGGTTATATTTACATTAACTATTTTTTACCTAACCTGTAATTGGATCGTGTCTGACTTCGCCAAGATGACACAGAGCCACATCACGAACCAAGAAGTTAGCTTATGTGATAAAAAGTGTCTTGTTGTTGTTGGGACGATATGAGATTACATGAAAGATCTTACGATGTGCGGAGATAATAAAATCTTAAATAACACTTTTTTTTTCTTGTTTTAGATTCTGCTAAGAAGCAAGTGTCACTGAAGGCTTGAGATCAAGCAGAAGCAGTTTTGGAATGATGATTTGGACTGGACTCAGTGACAAGGAAATGTGGACTCAAGTAGCTAAAAGCGATTTGGACACTTTTCGAACACACTGAGATTGCATTAAGTTGTTTCAATCACGTTAGCTTGCTTGCTACTCTTGCTCTCCCCTTTACCCTATAAATTCTCAAACTTTGCCAACATGCAAATTCCCCTAACGGCTCATCACACAACTCTTACAGAATAGTTCAGAGAATTAAAGTTTGATCAGTTCCATTATAATCAAAATTGACTCACCTGACAGTCTTTGTCAACGTGTACGTGATGAGAAATTATTTGATGGTCAATTCCACTTCGCCTCTCACAATGTAATTTCACTGTCCACAAAAAAATAGACTACAAGCAGTCCCTATTTTTTCACAGAGTCTGTCGAGCTTGAAGCTTTTTTTTTTTTTTCGAAGAGTTCGTCGAGCTTATAGCAAAAAAAAAAAATTACGCGCAGGGGGAGGAGGCGGGGTGAAACAAAATCTAATCTCTTTCTTTGCTCAGGCTTTCGTGCTAGAGATACTCGCAGCCACACGCTTTTTAACGCGCGTGTAACTGGTGTGAATCGCGCAGATGCGATGAGCCCCGTGCAAAGACAAACTTCTATTCCTCCAAGATTAAAAAACGGCACGCAACGCATGCAGAGGCAACAACGTTTCTCAAGGGAGTCTTAAAAAAAATTTCAGGAAATTTTTCAAAAAATTAACGTTAATAAAAATAGCTGTCGACTTCTGTGTTGAACGATTATTCAATAAAGCTGCGTCACCTTATAGTATGATACGGTTCTCACGAGCGACAAAGGTCAAGGGCTGTTTCATAGCAGTCCAACAACACAGGCCCATTGTATTTAATAAAAGTAGAGATGTGATCATGTCTGTTAACTGAATTCAGTGAAATTCTTCAAATATAAAATTTGTCTCTTTCGTTTTTACTTTGCATCAGGCCTTTCTAACTTTCTAACTTTCCAGAAGTATTTCCTTTGTGTTTTCACGGCGATTTCTTGTTAACTTGATCTCCTTCGCGTAACATTTATTCCTGTAGTGCATGCAGAAATCAAGTGCGATGCCCTCAACTGCGAAAGACAACTCACACATGACAATCAAAGATGGTGGAACGAAAAAGTAAACAACGAGAGTGTTTGTAGTTCCCAGTTCTCTTCGGTTTGATAAAGAAGTAATTCTCACATTTTCACATGAATCCTTGATCGCTACCCAGCATAAGGCGATTTGTCATCGCCTAAAAAGTGTTGGGCTTATACAACAAAAGTTTATTTGAACTGTAAAATTACAAAAAGAAATGTTTAAACAATAAATAAATTAAAAATACATACAGTTGCTGGTCACCCAAAATAACTAAGCTAAACTAGTTGGGTGACCACCATTTATTAATTTAAAATAAATAACAGAATAGAGGCATTTTACAATTTCACACAATATCAATATTTGTTAATTCATCCAATTCAAGGTCAGTGAAAAGTCAGGGAATTTTTCGGGTCTGCAAAAGAAGCTGAAGCAAATGGAAAAAAGGGTTGGGCTTTGTTGTATTGTTAATTCATCTAACTCAAAATCAGTGAAAATTGTTTTGAGGTCAGTGAAAAGTCAGGGAATTTTTCGGGTTCTAATGAGTGGCAACTCTGAATTTGTGAGACCTACTTTGCATTTTAGTCGGGTCAAAGTCACGTTGCAGTATAACATACAAGGAACGCTTTCTGCTTTGCTTTTTTTGTAGGCGTTGTACTGTTTTAGACAGAGGATGATCTTAAAGAAGGATTTCCCCCATATACAGGCCTCAGACAGTGATAATTTGTTCATTTCTTGCAACGGGCTGCTGACGCTATTTTTAAAGGGGGTCCTTCCTTAACTATTAATTTGTTACTAACGAAGGCTTCTAACCTATGATATTTTGGAAACTAGTGCTTACACAGATAGCGTTTTACACAACTTTTTTTCATCAAAGAGTCCTTCGAGATTTTCAAATCCACGACATTATTTGACAAGTCATGTGACCAAGACACGAGTTTGGAACTGGCACTTGTCACGTGCGCGCAACGATTTTTTGTACACTTGGTGTTCCGGCTCAATCTCCAGTCCACAACTAGGCTATCAGTTAAGAGCGCTACCCGATTGGTCAATTAAGTGACGCAATCTATTAATTGGCTTCCGATTGGCTAATTTTTTCGCGCGGTGCTCGCGCTGGCGGAGCCAAGCACTCATCCAATCTTATTAAGGGCCACCCTCCATACCGAGCCACCCCGGGCAAAAGCGCTTTTCATACGTTTCTTTATAAATTGCTGCGAACCGTTTATATGAGAAATTGCTAAGTTGGCTCGGGGGACAGGGTGACCCTGGGTGAAGGGGCACTCGCTTTGAAGTCAGGGTGGCCCTGGGGAGCGAGCCAACTTTTTTCCATATAAACAGTTTTTTTTTTTTGCCTCTCCTACCAGGGACAAGTTGACACATACGGAGCATGCGCAAACGCTACAATCAGCCAAAATAAGAAGGCGGATTATTTGAAATCGAAGTCAAAGCTAAATTCTTCCAAAAAAATGTTCTTGGTCGATGTTTGAGCGTTCCTGATTTTAGAAACGGCCGCCATATTAGATGTTTTGAAACAACTCTCGCCAGTCTTTTAAACCGAGAGGGCCAGGTTTTGGCTCGGGCAACAGGGACAACCTTCTCATGTAAACGCTCGGCAAAAGATGGCTCGGTAGAGAGGGTAACCCTATTACAAGGGTCAACTCTCCTCCATATAGAGAAGGTGACTGGGTTCAGAAGAATACCGTATTTTACATTAAAATAGTTTTATCTCCACAACTAAGCATATGTTCGCATATAGAAAAGGAAATCTGACAAAAGAACAAATGAGCTATTTTACGACTTGTAGATAAAATCATTTTTGCGATGTTCAAAATTGCTTTCAACTAGAAGAAACCTCGACCTCAAAACAATGAATCAGTAAATAGTTCATTAAGGCAGAAAACAATAGAGGTTGATAATAAAACAACAGGAACAAGACGTTTAAGATTGTAGAAGATTAATAGGGATTATGAACTACGAATTTAAAAATCCAGGTTACCGTTTTTAAGATGAGCCGCCTGAGACGAACCTTCTTTTAAATGTTTCTAATGTAGAAAATGTGTAAAGGAAGACAAGATTGACATAGATTCGATCGAACATTTTCATATGTGAGATAAGCTAAAACTTCAAGCAAATTCTCTAAGAAGATTCAAACGCAGTCTCGCCGATATTTTCGATTTCAGCCACCTATGATTGGTACATATATCTTATCAGACATTTTAGTGTGTGTGTTGTAGTATCACTGTATATTTTTACAATTCTTGCAGTATTTTGGCGAGCCCTTTAGGGTGAGTCAAACTGATACAAATGACGAGTACAAATTTATTATCCAACGTTTTCTTTTCTCAAAATGCTGACTTTCCACTGTTTTTAAACATTCGCGGCGCGGTCAAGAAGAATACGGAACCTGTTAAACCGGACTTGTGGAGAACAAATATCGTTTAACCAGTTTAAACCGGTCTTAAATTGGATTAC
>NW_027558174.1:0-12853 GCF_052425735.1 Oculina patagonica
TAACTGCGCTGCGCAGTTCTTGCTCTGCACGGGGTTTATTATTATTATTTTTTTTTTTTTTTTTTTTCGTTTTGTCGGTGACCTGTCCCAGACCTCCACTCGGTCGAGCTTGAAGTCACGATATGTTTAGAAGCTACAAATCAGTAACAAATGGAAAAAGTTTCTCTTTTTTTGTCTTTATAAAGTATGTTTATTGTGAACTATTCCATTTTGAAGCGTTTAGTCCATGGAAAATACTAAATTTCCACGCTTTCAAAGAGAAATATATTTTAGCGGGCCAGCCGGAATCTGTGAATAAATACCATTACGTTGGTGTAAAAGAATGTGCTGACATGACAAGTTTCACTTTCGATCGGCTAGAGCTCAAGTCACGTAATGTTTTAAAGCTATTATAAGCTACCTATCAAATCTTTGCGAATCCTTTGGTCTTTACTAAACAAATTTATTGCATGTATTTCTCTTTGAAGGGTAATCTATTATTTTTGGGCCTGTGTCATTGAAAGGATTTTAGAGATAAAAAACAATTCCCTTCACAAACATGCCCTGACTTGTACCGCTTACGTCATTCGGTATGCTAGGGAAATACCCTCTGTTCTAAAAACAGCTTCAGCGTCCGCGCGTGGGAATTCGGCCAGAATTTGCATATAAGAAAAATTATTAATCGCGGCTAGAACAAGTCAACCATAAAATGTCACACAAAGTTTGTCAGACGCTGCATTTTTACAACCGCCTATTGTAATACGAAAACCGAAACAGGGTCAAATAAATTTTGAACTGTTGAAGAGGTTCAAAAATAGCCTGAGTACTTACTTTATAGAAACTGCGAAACATTGTCATTGGGCCAGTTTTCAGTTTTATGCAAATAGGGAATACTGTCGAAATTCTCACGGATACTTACGTTTCTGGCGTGAAGCAAGACTTATGAATTGATCTTGCAGACCCAGGGGCAACTTTCGCCTGAAAAATCCCGTTGTTCCGATAAGCGATTTTTTTGGTTTCACGGATCAGGATCGTGGGAATTAAATTTGGCCAGCATTAGCGTATATTAAAAAAAATATTTAATTGCAGATGAAACTAGTCAACCATGAAATGTCACACAAGGTGTTTTCTTACCACTTTGTTTGTCAGTCGCAACATTTTTTGACACAGGTAAAGGGGATAAGGGGTGTGTGCATTTTTTGTTCCCCCACATTTTGCTTGTCAGTCGCAACATTGTTTGACGCAAATAAAGGGAATATAAGGGGGTGGGGGTGCATTTTTTATTCTCCCCGCAAGACTACCCCTAGGTTGGTCACGTGACCAGCGCAGTTTTAAGCTCTAAGAGCTTCTTGTTTCCATATGAAAGGTTATGCACTAGGACTCAATTTGAAAGAGAGGTAAAAGGCAAATCAGTAATTGACGTATTCAGTCAATAACAAAGCCAAGAGAACCCTTTAATAATAAGTTATAATAATTTCTTATACAATAGTCATTAAACTTACTTGTGTTCTTGTAAGACTTGTTCTAATTTCATATTTGATACCACATCACCGCTAACCAGCACAAAATCATTTTTAAGGAAAGACTGTAAAAATGAAATGGAGGCTATGTTGTGGTTTAATTTTATCTATGGTTTAAATTTTTTCAAACCAGTTTGATTTTCATTTCCCTTTGTTTCAGATTATGATAATGAACGTAAGACAATGAAAAATAAAAATCAAACTGGTTTGAAAATTTTTAAACCAAATATAAAATTGAACCACAACAGCTACATTCAGTATGATGTTCCTCATCATAACACTAGTACATTATGTCAAATAAAAGACTGTAACACAGCTCATCATCTTTATACATACAATCACACAATCACATTCAGTTATTTTCAGTCACTTGAGTTTATTGAGTCAGCATATGAGAATCCTGTCCAGGCACACGCTGGATTTTAGTCACAAAATGCATGAAATTAATTTTGGAAAATCTCAGTTTAATGTCCAAGTTTGACCATCATTATAATATTATTATGAAATATGAAACATTTGTTACCATAAGTAACTACATGTATAATAAAATATGTAACAATAAATTCCTTTATTCTTTGTGTGAGAAAAATTATTCCAGAATGCTTCTTTTAACAAACAAATCCATGCCAGTCCATTTTTACATGGTATTAATTCAAACCTGTCTGTCAATTTCTCGCAGAGCATCGCCCAATGACAAACAGTCTTCAATGACGATAGTTTTTACATCACATGGTGACCTTGAACTTGTCCATTTCGATTGGCTGTTATTGTATAAAACAAAAGAAGATGCAATTATTATTTTAACGAAGTTGAGCAGAATATTGTGATAAAGCAAAATGCTACTATTTTGTCAGTGTTCAACAATCATTTTGATTGAAATATTCAAGTTAAGTATTTTAAAACAAAAAGTCAGAATAACACAACTTTCTCCAAACCTCAGATGTTTCTTGATCTGATCAGCATGAGCACAGCAGAATACAAAGATTTCTTGGACTCCAGCCTCAACAAGGAATTCAATGGTATAGTCCAGAAGTGGAACATTAACCAGTGGCAGCAAGGCCTGTGCATGGAATCAAGTGGATTAATAATACAAAGGATGTACAACAGAGAATATGATAGTCAAAGAGTTGTGTAATATAATGTTAGATTGCATGTTCACCACAATTACAACATCAAGTTTGTTTAATAGTTAAAGCCTGGGCCAAATGACGATGAGAGTTGATGAGAGTTGACTCTCTTGTAGGCCTTTCTCGATTATGCTAGCATTTTTTTCGGCATTTTTTGGGAAAACGAGCATTTTTTTTCGTTTTTTTCTTGAAAAAGAATTGCTAGCATTTTCTGTCATTTTTCATGACTGTGATCCAGATTTCAGTACTCAGAACTCAGAAGGATAAATAATCCTAAAGTTTCCCAATTTTGATTACTTAATTTGATTGTTTTCTGTCTGTTTCGAGTCGATTGTTTGTGCGTTGTGTTACTTGTGCGTGTACACCAACGGAAAAAAGGTATGTGTGGTCAGCAGGTAACTCTTTCTCTTGCTCAGCCAAGATCAGCGAAGATGGCATCGGCCACGAACTTGCAAGATAGACCAGTTCAATCATCTATAGCAAGAGATCGATCACTACAGTCCACTACAGTATCACCTGTTGTTGATATGAGCACATAATGTAAGAGTTTGTACCTTTTGTTTGAAATAAAGCAAAGCATTCTTTGGAATTCAAGTGGCATTTTTAAAAGAAATCAGGCATTATTTTAGCATTTTTTTGGCTTTATTCGAGAATTTCTAGTAGCATTAAATGCCAGTTTTACTAGCATAATCGAGAAAGGCCTACTCTCTTGAGAGTTTTTGTCAACTCCCATCGACTATCACCAAATCGAGCCAAACAAGAACGAGAGTCCATCAAACTCTCATTGACTCTCGTGAAAGATTTGAGCACATTCAAAGTTGATGAGAGCACACGAGAGTTGATGAAAGTGCATGAGAGTTCTATGCCAAACGGAATGAGAGTGGCCCGGTTTTAAGAGTCGGATCAAGAATAAAATTAATGGTGACCTATTTCCTAAATGAGTGCACGTGCCAAAGGTGCATGCTTCTAGGGGGTCCGAAAGCATGCTCCCCCAGGAATTTTTTTGGATTTAACTCCCTGAAGTGCCCTTTCTTGTTGCTGTTTTTTCTGTTTGTTTGTTTTTTTTTATTATTTTTTTTTTCAATTCTACCGCTGACCATAATGACCAAGCTATGCAATTCAGACAAACAAAATTCACGATTCTTGTCTTAGCTTGATTTGGCCAAACTTTACCGTGTTCAACGTGAAGTGATCATGAAAAAGTAACGAAGGCTAACAAAACTGTAAAAAAAAATTTAAAAATTGAAGACGACCAAATCGAAAGACGGAATACACACGTGATTTTCAATAAATGAATCCACTTACCCTGGGCGTCTCAAGAGTGATTGGTAAAAATCTGAAGTTAAAACTATCTGAAAGAATAACGCCTTGAAAGATCTCCTCTCCTTTCTCCCATGACTCGCCTGATTTTCCCTCTCCTTTCTTCTTTTTTGAACTCATGACTTTCTATTTGAAACAAACATGGCGCCTTCGAAAGTAAAAATTAGATTCCAGACTTCTCTCCGAAAACCAAAGCGAAGATTTCCGAAGTAAGTTCGGAAGTCCGGCCAATTATCGATCAAGCGTCGACTGCTGAAACTCGCAGTAAACAAAGCAGCGGTTTTACCCAATTCTTCCCTTCCACGTCTCCTCTTTGTTTTGTCTGGTTTCGTTCCAAGATGGTGAGTAAAGATTTCGTAGAATCTGCGGAATATCCGAGCCATCTTTACTTTATTAATATAGATAATAGTTGAAATGAAAACTTAAATCATTCGATTACATTATGTATCTGTTTCTATCTTGTTTACTTTCTCTTTTGAATCCTCAATTTGTATTTTTCAGGAGGGATTATCGGTAGAGCAGATGAGCCGATATGCCAGTCCAATCAATCCAGCCGTATTTCCTCATCTGACGATTGTGCTGCTTTCTATTGGAATATTCTTTATGGCTTGGTTCTTTGTGTATCCTTTTATTTTTGGTCTTGATGTTTTTTTGTATTCTTAGATTGAAGAGATGATTATATTCAATAATTTCATTGATCTTAAAGAGAAATCTTAGTGAACAGTTATCCAGTATGGACTCTATTTACTAAGATTTTGTTTTTGAAGGGGGAAGATTTTGTCGTGAACAGCTCAACAGTTGAGCAGATCGTGATTTTTTGCTGCTGGAAGTTCTTTGTCACGCAATGTGAAAAAGACTTTCCCATTAAAGGAACAGGATTTGTGGTTCTTACGCAGTAGTAGTGGCGAGAGTAAAGAAATGCTTCAACTTTTACTAAGTCCCTATCATTCTCATCCCAAGAGTTCATGATCATTTGCCAAGAATCGTGACCTCTGGCCAGCCTCTCGTCCCCAGAGAATTATGCACTCTTTTGGTCAGCACAAAGAATGGCCTTACTCCAGGAAACTTTGCCACTCTTAAAGGGGCAGTATCACAAGAATTACTTCGAAAAGTCAAAGTCGAAAGATATATTTACATTAATGGAAACTTTAAAATAATGGTATAGCTGTGTTACAAATGATAATAACAGTACACTAAAGTAACAAAAGATGTATTATCATGAGTTATACAGGGATGAGAGGTTTACGGTCGTTTCGAGACAAAGTCTTTTCGAGACAAGTCGTTTCGAGACAAGTCGAGGTCGATTCGAGACACAAGTAAAGTCGTTTCGAGACAAACTGAGACACATGTAAAGTCGATTCGAGACAAACTGAAATTGCTTCGATTTAGAAGTAAACCCCCAAAAAGATCAGTATATTTTAGTGTTTCAGTTTGCGAATAAGCGACTCGATCGATCGATGTAAATAATACCCAGTGCTCCCGTGACACAATCGAATTGTAATACCCAGTTTTCCCGCGACTCAACCGCTCGGTCGACCGATCTTGTTTTATTTCTCAGCGCGTAATAACAAACTTTATTGAATCTTTATTTAAAAATAGTGAAGTATTCGTTGATCATGACTTTTGCTGATGTGGTGGCTCCTAAAAGAGCCGTTTTTTGTCTTGCACAGATGGATATTGATATGATAATTTACAAACTCGCCTACCCACGCGCCAGATAAACTCAAGTTTCCTCAGAGGTCCGGTGCACCACCGAGTTACACAACTTTATTGATCGTATTTGTGTTTCTTGATAACTATTGTGGAGTTATAGAGTACGTCTCATAAATATATTGATCCAAATCTCTTTTGTAAATAAACATAAACTTGGTCTCGTTTGTGTGTTCTCATTGCGGAGGAGGGCTGGGTATCGGAAGGACTTCGCGGGAGCACTGGGAATTATTTACGTCGATCGATCGGGTCGCTTCGGCGAATTATAGATTATTCGCAAACTAATATACTGATCTTTTTGGGGGTTTACTTCTAAATTGAAGCAATTTCAGTTTGTCTCGAATCGACTTTACATGTGTCTCAGTTTGTCTCGAAACGACTTTACTTGTGTCTCGAATCGACCTCGACTTGTCTCGAAACGACTTGTCTCGAAAAGACTTTGTCTCGAAACGACCGGACACCGGATGAGATTTCAAATAAAAATTGAAAACGTCTGGCAGACGTTTTCAAACTCTGCCCATGTGTCATGGACAAATCGTTAAAAACTAAATACATTTTGCTCTCCTTTAAATTATTCACGTAATATCTTCACTTTGGTGTTCTCTGCGCATCTTGTGAATAAGTAAAGCTATTGAGGCATACTTTTAGCTCTGTTATGGCGAAAATGCATCTGAATCGCCATGATACTGCCCCTTTAAAGGAGAAGTTCACTCCAGAGTGGCCGTTTATTTTCTTTACGCCAATAAAAAGTTTATACAAAAATATGTTATTCACCAAAATTTCAGCTTCCAACGAGCGCTAAAACCCTACGAAATCTTTCTCTAAAGTAGCCCAAAATTCGACAACTGAACGCCGCCATCTTGGAGCTGTTAATGTATGCGTGAAGTCAAAGAGCTCAGCCTGAAGTTTGAATACTCAAAACTCCTTGCTTTGTTTTGTTTGTCAAAATGCCTGTTTGTGCAGCTCCATGTTTCTCAAACAGAGCTCCAAGAGATACAAAAAACCTTTCACCGTCTTTCAATATCTAAAAGAAAAAATGCTCACGAATTGATTATAAGAATGGGCAGAAACGAAAAATTCCTGGCAAAGCGGACATAAATATTTGTGTGTTCCGAAAACGATACGGAAGACTGCTTCGAAGAAGATCACAGATACAGTCTCCTGAGTGAAAATATCCACAAAAAAAGAAAAAGGCAGACGCAATACCAACCAATGTTACGATTATGCTATTTCACTTTTTTACTTTATTTCAGGGAGAATTTTTAATCAACCAGAGAAACTCTCTGTTGTTGTTGTTGACTTCGTCGTATTTTCTCGATTAAACGCGGGTCCCCGATTAAACGCCAGCTTCGTATAAACGCCGGGTCAAAACTGCTAACTTTTAAATAAACCCTGGGGGCGTTTGATCGAGGTCCCGGCGATTATTTGTGGTCAAGCAAACAAGTAAATATATTCTTTTCAGTAGCACTGCTACGACAAACTGGTACGGTCTGCTACTTTGGCAATTTTTTATAATGTTCAAGGAAACGTCCGGCGTAAAATAACTAGGATGGATGCTGTAAACAAAACGAAACAGCAATGTTCGCGTTCATGTCGTCATGACTGACGCGAACAGTGGAGGAGGACGTTTATTACCGCGAAGGACATTGGCGACATTGCCGTTTATGGACTTATTGGTTGTTTTTGTTCTGTTTGTCACAAATCTTGATTGCAACATGCACGTACCGTATGCAATACTGCAACATTGGTAACATGATCATCCTCGGAGACCCAGAGACAGATTGTCGAGCGGGACGACGAGAAAAATCGAGGGTCTCGAAGGATAGGTAATAATAGGTCAACCTGAAAAAGTTGCAGAAAATTGCACTTCAATAATGAACTCGATCGGACCCCGATTTAACGCCGGAACACACAAATATTTGTGTCCGCTTTTGAGCAATTGTTCTTTAAATATTGAAAGACGGTGAAAACGGAAATACCTCTTTTTGTATTTCTTGGAGCTCTGTTTAAGCAAAATGGAGCTGCACAAACAGGCATTTTGACAAACAAAAGCCACTACAAAGAAACAAGGAGTTTGAAGTAATTAAAATTTTCCCGCTCAACTTCAGGCTGAGCTCTTTGACGTCACGCATACATTAACAGCTTCAAGATGGCGGCGTTCAGTTGTCGAGTTTTGGGCTACTTCAGAAAAGGATTTCGTAAGGTTTAAGCGCTCGTTAGAAGCTGAAATTTTGGTGAATAACATATCTTTGCATAAACTTTTTATTGGCGTAAAAAAAAAATACTGGCCATTCTGGAGTGAACTTCTCCTTTAAGTTATACCTCTAAAACAGTGGCCACGTAGCATGAATATACATGTACCTTGTCTTTAATCCAAGAGCCATGTAGCCACTTTCTGAGGTATTGCTTTCAAGTGGCAGGGTACCATCGCTTGCATCTAAGTGTGAACACTCGCCACCGAACATTGAAGTTTAACAGACCATGACGCAACTTTCGCACTCAAACGCCATAAACATTGAGAACAAACAAAACCTTAGGCTAGAAGTGATTCAAGTGAACCTGCAAATGTATATCGACACAGATCCGGATCAATTTGTTGGAAGAAGTCTTCATATCCAATCTTTCTGCCATTTTAAAACCTGAATGTGTTGAACTTTCGGCGTGAAAGTTGCTGTTACGGTCTGCCAAATTTCAACGTCTGATAACCAATCAAGCCACGTTTAATACCCAATTAGAGCATGTTTTGGCGGCGCACGTTCACGCTTAGATGCAGCCAAGTGACAGTATTCTGCAGTTACTCCCAAAGAATACGTTCTGATATTTGTAGCATGCGCAGAGTACTCATGTTCAATGGTTAGCAAATAAGATTTGTGCAGTCCATCAATTATTATGAATTTTCAATTATGGACTTTCATTTTGAACCCTGCCAGGGGTCGTTGTTCTTGGTGCTGACCCAAAGATGACGGCCTCTAGAGACAAGAATGGTAAATCAGGGAAAAGACAAGAGAGATGGAATACCGGTACTCTGCATGAGTGACTTTCAAGTCATCCATGAGTTGTTTAACAAAAAGTCGAACAAAAATAAATTGATGAAGTAATTATTTTCAAGTGAAAGTTATTTTACTACTGAAACAGGTCGAGCGCGAATTAAAAAACATGCGTAACGGTTGTTTTTGGCGCCAAACGGCAACGATCTGCGTCACGTGGCTTTGCTCGTCAAATGAAAAAGGTGAACGTACCCAGTCACATTCCTGAATGTTTCATTCAACATTTGATGAAGCTTTGGATGATGGCGTTCTCTGTAAACAGCAAAGGCAGGACATTTTTATCAGGAAAACCAATTGATGACAGCCTAAGAGGCAGTATAATCGACACGATTATTGCTGATGGCGGCCCGAGGACCACATACTACCGAAACAGGTAGAGCTCGAACTCAAAAACATTCGTAACGGTTGTTTTTGGCGCGAACAACGAAGTCAGAACGCAAAGGAATGTAACCACGTGCGTTTACCTTTTTCATTTGACAAGCAAAGCCACATGACGCAGATTGTTGCCATTTGGCACCAAAAACAACCGTTACGCATGTTCTTGAATTTGCGCTCTACCTGTTTCGGTAGTACATCAAAGACATGGGTGGTTTATTTTCCATAGCTATAGGTCATCAACATCTGAGGAGAGGTTGGGAAGTTCTTATATTCGTGTAAAAAGTCTATAGTGTCAATGTCAAAATCACTTATATGATTTATTAGTAACAAAATTTATGTATCTTTCCCTTTAAATATTACTTTAATCAATCCTAAGCTGTGAAAAAAGTTAGCAAAATGCACTTGAAAGCAGGGGATAAAGCTTGAGTGAACTTTTTTATGTAACCCCAGTTAAACATTCAAACAGCCAGGCCAAAGGACGACATATTTTCCTAGCCTTCGTTCACTCCTTGCCCTTAGTGGAGCGGTGTTTTTATCATCATCATCATTTATTAGCCACTTGAAGGTTGAAATATTACAGTAATAATTATGGTGAGGCAAGGAGACCTCCAAGAAACCACCAGTCTTATAGGGGAGGCCACCTCAGTTACTACAAGGTTAAGATAAAGTTCTATAAACAAAATACACATGTTGAAGATTGTTATGAAGTAATGTGTTTCTTGCATACTTTCCTTAATGATTACCATAGCTACGAGGTAACATCCACCAAGTACAGTAGAGACATCTACAAGGAGCTGCTAGTGTCGTTAGTCGCATCTCTTTTCATGGGATTTGGAGTACTCTTCCTGTTACTGTGGGTCGGAATATATGTATGACAAAGAAACTTTACAACTATAGAGAGAAGCTGTCTGCATGAACAATGACCTATTCTAAAACATCTCGACAAGAACAGTCCTGCTAAGCATGACATAATTTTTACGTGGACACTTGTATTTTAACAGAGAGGAATTCCTGTAATGTAATAGCAATAAAAATTTAGTTGTCTTTGCTAATTCTGCTTATCTTGGCGTGGTTATTTATGTTTCTAACTTGGAAATCGACACATTTAGTTTGTGCTTGAATCAGTAAATTTGAATGGAAATCGGAGAGAGGGTAATCAAAGGGAAAGGGACTCAAAGAAACAATGGGTAAACGTAGCTTTATTTTTATTCTATATAGGAAATGTCTTTTGATGCATAATCAGTCTGACTAGCCTACAAAAACAAACAATGTGTCATACTCCACTTCAAGTTTGATGTTTTCACAGCTCAGTGGTGGAGTCCCAAACAATGGGTAGGTTGGAAAACACGGAATTCGGAATCCGGAATCCGGAATCCGGAATCCGGAATACGGAGTTTTATTCAATAAATTAAAAATGTTCAGTCACGATATTTGGTCACGCAATTCCTTCATGTTAATAAAAAATTAATTATTAACTATTAATCAAATATTAAAGCAATTTTTTAGTTGTAATAAAACCTAGGTAGGTCTAGAGGCTTGTAGTGTTCTCTGATGTCGAGTTGCACTTGGGCCTCCTTTATAAATAATCTGTCACGCAATGAAATAAAAGCAGTGGCGGAACTCAAAAACAACACTGCGATAAATCTAAAAAAGGCAGACAAGGGTACAACAACAGTCATCATGAACAAATCAGACAAAATAAAGGAGGCCCAAGTGCAACTCGACATCAGAGAACACTACAAGCCTCTAGATAAACCTATGGTGAACGATACAAACCAAAGAGTGAATGAAATCATCACTCAACTCCACCAAGGTAAACACATAGATGACATGACAAAAAAATGGCTTTTACAAACTCCCTATTCCCCAAGAATACCAATATTCTATACACTTACAAAAATCCACAAGCCTAAACCGGTTGGCAGACCAATCATATCCGGTTGTGAAGGCCCAACAGAAAGAATATCATCTTTTGTGGATAGACTTCTTCAACCAATTGCTCAAAGTCAACAATCCTACATCAAGGATACTACCGATTTTATCAACTTTGTGGAAAAAAACTAAGATACACCAGAATACAATTCTAGTATCTATGGATGTCACAAGCTTGTATACAAATATACCACACGAGGAGGGAATAGAAACTGTATGCCAGGCATACGAAATGTTTCACAATAAAAACCCCCCTATCCCGACAAAATATCTCAGGGATATGCTTGGCTTAATCTTAAAAGAAAATTCATTCCAATTTAATGGCGATAACTATCTCCAAACCCACGGAACCGCAATGGGTACAAAAATGGCGGTTGCCTTTGCCAACATCTTTATGGCAAAATTTGAAACACAACTCATTCGCCAAAGCAATATCAAGCCAAGAGAATGGAGACGTTATATCGATGACATCTTCTCTTTGTGGGATCAAGATAAACAGGACATTTCTCTGTTTATTGAACAAGCAAACAAATTCCACCCTACGATAAAATTCACAGCTGAAATTTCAGAGAACGAATTAACTTTCCTCGACACAGTGGTATACAAAGGAGATAGATTTAAAACGGAATCTATCCTAGACATCAGAACCCACTATAAGCCGACTGAAACCTTTCAGTATACACATTACACCTCGTGTCACCCGCCGGGTGTTAAGAACAAACTCTTCAGAAAAAACATTTGAAGAGTGTCTCTCTAATTTCAAATCGCGCCTAAGGGCGCGTGGCTATCCACAAACCTTTATAGAGAGATCACTAGCGGAGGTGAACTTTGCCGGACGAAAGTCGGCTCTCAAACAAAATAAAAAGACTCATAAGAAAATATTGCCATTTGTCACTACATATCACCCATCAGTGCGCGACCTTAAACAAATATTAATGGAAAACTGGGGTTTAATACAAAATCAGCCGTTGCTGAAAAAAATCTACACAAAGCCTCCAATTATATCATATAAGAGGGGTAAATCCCTCAAAGATACGCTCGTTAGAGCGAAACTTTGACCCAAGGCTCAAATGCGTCGCGATTAAAGGTCACGAGGGGAGTCCGCGTAGGCCTGTCAATTACAATTTAGCCTTCGGCTCCAGCGGATAAAACCCTCCTCGATCTGCAAAATTCTTCATATCATATCATACTCTGCCTCATCTTATAATTGCTAAATATACTATCGTGTAAAAAAGGGACAAAAAAACTAATATTCCGAATTCCAATCATTATGCCTTCTCGTCCAATTTCATAACACCTTTCACAAAACTGTTGAAGTGTTGTGTGACATACCCTTTTCTCAGAAACATAGAACAAAGTTCAAGGAACGTGAGTGTGTTTCTTGTTTTTTTCTTGTTTTTTGTTTATTTTTTGCAATTTAAAAGGAAGGAATTGCGTGACCATAACTACTTTAACAAAACTTTTAAAGTGTTGTGTGACATACCCTTTTCTCGGAAATAAAGAACAAAGTACAGGGAACGCGAGGCTGTTTGGGTTTTTTCTTGTCTTCTGTTTATTTTTTATTTTTTATAATTTAAAAGAAAGGAATTGCGTGACCAAATATCGTGACTGTCACGCCCCAAGAGTTCGGAGTCTAGGTTTTATTAAAACTAAGAAATTGCTTTAATATTTGATTAATAGTTAATAATTATTTCTTTTATTAACATGAAGGAATTGCGTGACCAAATATCGTGACTCAACATTTATTTTTATTTTTAATTTATTAAAAATAAAATTCCGTATTCCGTATTCCGGATTCCGGATTGCGGATTCCGAATTCCGTGTTTTCCAACCTACCCGA
>NW_027558175.1:0-12843 GCF_052425735.1 Oculina patagonica
TGAAAGTGAGGATGGCTAACGATGGCGAGGAAGGGAATGGTTTAAAATATGGTAAACTTGAAAGTGTACGGCTTCCATTTTCATAAATTGGACACACATTTCATACCTGTTGAGTAGTTTCCAGACAGTAATCAGCTGTACATAGGATACAGCATGTCAAACTTTGTTCTTCTTTGCTGAATTTTACTTCTCCAGAATCCTTCAAGATGCTGGCAAGACCACCCGTACTCCTGTACAGGAAAAGACTTGGGATTAAATATTGCACACCCACTGCTATTGGCAATCAATACACCTTTTTGATGTTTGGCAGATAATACACAGGATTTTTCATGAGTTGCATGGTCTTAGCTTTGCAGGGATAAAGGAAAATACCAACATGTAACCTTATTGCATGCATCATCGAGCAAAACATCGAACCATGGATTCATCTTTCGACTAATTTATTCCCCCTAGTACTTTAGGACCCTCTTGTGAGGAAATGAATTTAAATTTCCCAAATTTGGTCATTCTTCTTCACTATTGTAATTCTTTACACACCACACACGCTAGTGTTGAAATTGCTCAACAAAAAATGACCAATTAAATTACATGACCAAATGTACAACTTAAATGCAAGAATAATTGCAGTGGTGCAGCCATATTAGTCACGTAGAAGACACGAAAACGGAAAGAAGTTCTCGGAGGCTGCAATTTTGGCTATTAATTTTTTTAGCTCAAAATCCAAATTTCTTCTTAAATGTGCTATCAGTGGATAGTTAACAACGAAAGAACCAATCAGATTTGGGGACTGCAGTAGAACTTGACAAGTGTCTACTAATATAAACAAGTGACAAGAGAAACAATCTAATACTTACTTTACAGGTAGATGATTGTTCAGAACTCTAGTAGCATACTCTCTAAGAAACTTCTGGAACGCTGCTGTGAGTGAAAGCAGAGGAGGCCCTGTACTGAGCTGTGAGCACTGCACCATGCATTTCTTGTAGAATACAAACAGTTCACCGGCACTAGGAAACACAACATTGCTGCCATCTCCTTCTACCATGGGAATACCCAGGGATTTGAAATCTTGGACGAATCTGTCCATTAGCTCTGATAGGTTTCTGTGAAAATATGCGAAAGTCTAATTAATAATAGTAACCTGACTATTTCCAGACGAAGGGTACTTAGTACTATTAACACTCTTACCAGCTTCATGCCACGGAAATAAGAGCTAAGAGCTGGCACTGATAGCCATCTGCTTACTCTCATCCCATTTACTGAAACAGTCTTTAAAGGTGACAATATCCTGGGTGATTCTGTTAATTTTCGCTAATTATAATCTTTAAACTTCACAGGGCTGTCATTATGGGCCGTAACCCGTAGCACCTGTTACAGCTGCGTTTACTTGATGTTACGCCGGGGTGAAAATGTCGACTTGTGTTATGTTACACTTGTATACAGAGCAAAATGCTACTGGTGATAACTTCAATGTAACAGCTGCTTAAAAACTTAATAACAGCCCTGCTTCAGATTAGCAGCTCAGCAGTATTTTAGTGGCAAAATCGCAGCCAAATAACAAACAAGCCGGCGATTACTGAGCGTAACAAACGACAATTTCATACAAGCTACCTTTTTTGCTGGCTTACAAGTGAAAATGTGCAAGTTTGTCAGTTTGTACTTACTTGTCTTGAGATTCTATATAAATATGAAGATGTGGCTCAAAGCATCTTGAGATGATCCCCAGAAACTTGGACTGTTTTGGCTTCAACAGGAAGGAAATGAAGAAAACGTTAATCACTAACTGTAATACCTGGAATCGTTCAGATGATCAAACAAAAATCTGGCAATTAAAGTTTCATCACGTCTTTTTGAAATCAAAAAGGCTGCAAAGTGTTCTGTTTTCCACAGTAATTTCTTGATGTAACATTTTTTGTTGAACAATCTCATAATGTTAATTATCTCTAATTTTTTAAAAGAAAAGTAAATCATTCTAAAATCGTTTACTTAGTCCCAAAAACTACTAAATTGCATTGAATTGAATTGCATTGTTCCCCTTTTAGCGAAATCTTTTCCACAAAGGCAGCCAGATGCATACTTGTTTTTGTGACAAATTACGAAAAGAAAAGAAATTGGACTGAGGAATGATTATGTTAAAGCCAGTTCTGTTGAATCAGTAAGGTAAATGAATCTAAACAATCTGCACCTTGCCTCCTGCTTCCTTTGGATCTTCATTGTCCTATAAAGGAAATTGGACACAATCTGTCAAAACCATAACGCTTTGAATAATTAAATCAGCCTGTGCAAACAATGTTTTTTGTCAGGGGCCGATAAAGCTTAAGGGCCTCAGGGCTCGAGACTAACGGTAGCCAACTAGCCAAAGGCTATTAAAATTTAGGTTTTGGCTACCAGGTTTAGCATTCTTACTAGCCATTTGTCTAGTGAAAAAATCGGAAAAGTCAACTGTTCTTGATAGAAATCAATATACCTGACTAGTGAAAAATTACTTTTGGCTAGTAAAATCTGACATGTCACTAGCCAGTAAACCAGTGAGTTAAAAAGTTAGTCTCAAGCCCTGGGCCTAACAAGCCCCAATTGCCTCAAGTATATTAAATTAAGCACATAGTATGTGCAGATGTATGTAGCAGTTTGTTGCATCTAGAGTATAAGCACAAAAGGGAACCATATTGACAACGTTTAACAACACTTAAATATCTAGGGACTAAGCACTAATAGGTAGTCATAGGTCTCAGTGAGATTGAAAAAAATATATCATCGACTCTAGAGAAGATAGAAATTGTTACAAGGAAATAAGTACGGACAAATTTTCTTACCTCGTAACCATGGCGAACAAACCTCTGTGCCAATAAACTTTCAAACGTTGTCGTTCTCTGGATCGCAAATAGCAAGAGTTTGACATCAATTTCTTGTACCCTTGCTGTCATAATTTTTGATAAATCTTTTCTGCAGATTAAGTCAGAAGTATTTTGTTACGGATTGTAAATAACTTCTCTCCATATTTAGGTATAATATTAAAAGGAACACAGTGTAAAATGTTTAATGCTGTTCTTAGAACATAAGGATGTCTCTCATACAAAATAGGTAAACATGAGTGTATGTGTCTACTACGATTCAAAGCACAGGTCTTAATCAAGAAAAATTAATGTATAAAAGAAAATTGACATTTCAAGGTCGTACTTGGTTATTCTACAGAATTCTTCACTGATTCTTTCCTCCACATGCCATTCAGAGGGAAAAGTTCCATGGAAGTCTTCATCAAATTTGACCAGAGCTCTCTTTAACCAGGAGTATCGGCGGTCAATTTTGTCAAGCCATGCAACCTGCACATGCAACAAAATAAGCATATTACATGTACATGTATGAATCAACATAATTGGTCAGAGCACTTTTTTTCTTAAGTTACTAATGATTATATATGCTCCCTGAATAAATGTCAGGTTCGAATAAAGGTATCCATGGGACACCATGTGAGGCTAACAACTTTAAAATATTCCATTCCAGAGGGGATATTTGTAGATACTCAAGGAAGCACAGAGGTATGGAACCATAACTTACTTCAAATGATTCGTTGAACAGTTGTTGATACTCTGCTAGCTGAAGTTTGACAAACCACATAAGCAACTCATTTCTATGATGGAAATAAAGTGAAACAATGCATGTTCAAAACATTTGACACCAGTAACGTCAAATAAAGTACTCACGACAGATCTTTCAAGCCTTATCCCAGGCCCACTTTCTCCTTGAAGTGATGATCTTAACTCATGATTTTAAGACTACGTACATTACACCCTCATAAGCAAACACTTATTAATGCAATTGCTGCAACTGAACAATGTGTGATTGTTACTTTTTTATAAATTCTTCCTTCCCACTGATACAAAACTGTTTGCAATTTTTTAAGGCAGTACAGCTCAAGTTAAGTTGATACAGCACACATACAATTAGTTGTTACAGTTAGATCGATCAGAGAACTTACTTCACTTTAGGATCAAGGACATTCACTACTTGACATGCTTCAGCTAACTGTGAGTTTGGTCCTGCAGGAGGCTGGAAACAGGTAAAATAGTTACGGGGCATTGTTATAAAATTAATAATTACAGAGCGTTATAATGAGGAATAATCATTGAATCGTCACTGTCAGAGTGGGAGGTGCTATGGCCTAATGGTTAGTGTGCTGGACTCTGGATTGAGTGGTCCAGATTTGATCCCTGGAGTTCCTGGGCAAAAACCATAGTCCAGGAGTATAAATGGTAGGTAAAAAGGTTAAGTCTGTGTTCCAGTCTAGTGGCCCATAAGGTCAAAGCTTATCCCAGTTTAAGAAGCATGAAGCGAATAAAGTTTCTCTATTCCCCCCCTGGATGGATCTCAGGGTTACGGGTACTTTCCAGCGCTAAATTCCCCAGAAGTACCACTCCCATTTAGACAACTGGGTGGAGAGAGACACTGCGACAGTAAAATGCCTTGCCCAAGAACACAACACAACACCCGATCCAGAGACCAGCTGCCCACTAACCATTAGGCCACCACACCTCTCAGGGGTATAAATGGGTACAGGTCAACAGTTAAGGCATGTTTCTAAAAGAGAGCTGAGGGTTATCTGCATCCCAAACAGGGGAAGGGGGTTGCAATACTCTTATTTACTACATGCTACAGGAACCAGAGTACTTACAGCACCAGACTGAGTACAGTTAATCTGGTAATTAGTACACTCAGATACATGTACTCTGCCAATTAATCTCTGGTAATCTGGTATGCTGACCCGGGGAGGGTACTCCCTATAATGGCCTTTATGGGGAGGCTCCGCCCAAAAGGGGTACCTTTTTCATGCTTCAGGTATATAAATGGGTAGGGAAATAACACAAGTGTAGGTATATATGAAAGGGAAGGATATCGGTCAGTTTACAGTGTAGGTATTTAAAAGGGCCTTCAATTAAAATATTTCGAACAGATGCACCTTATGCCTGTATCATTTAATTTTATAAAAAGCTCCATAAAAATGGCATCCAGACTTCCTGTTTTAGGCCTATGCTATGTCTTTTAGGTATATGAGAGGGGTACCTTTTTTCAGTAAAAGGTTTACAAAAGGGGTGCCTTTTCTGTCAAAATGGTATATAAAAGGGTAAGGGGTTGGACCTAGAGGCAGAGCCTCCCCGTACAAAACGTTTTGGAGTAGCCCCCTCCCCTCCCCCCGGGTATGCTGACAACACATATATTGATTAAGCTTAAATACCTTCACTCCTTTGACAGACAGGGCTTCTTCAAAATCTGCTAATATTTGAGTGCCTAGTTCATTCTGGATTTGTTTAACCCTAAACATTACAAAAATATATTTATTAATAGTAATACAGTTTTTTGCCTTAATGTTTACTGAAACTCGAGAGTGGAAATCATTTGAAAAGGTCCTTGACTTTACTTTATCATCAGTACAAGGAATAAAGCAGGCAGTTTAACAGCAACAAAACCTTGTCTAGTTTTGTCTGTAACTCTAACTCTGACAAATTTAAAACTAGGGAAACCTTAGGCTCCTTCACTTAATATACTCTTGGGCTAAAATTTCTTTACTGTTTTTAAAACTTGACAACGTGCACAGATAAACAGTGTCCATAAAGCGGGGTTAACCATGCATAAGAGTTTGTTACAAGGGGCACAGAAAAGTGTCTGTTGTCCATATTAATGGTGTCCATAATAAGCAGGTTAATTTTAAAGAAATCATAGCCAGCTTTTGGTCCGGACAAATAAAACTGTTCATTATATCGGGGTGTCCTTATTAAGCGGGTGTCCGTAGAGTGGGGTTCCATAGCTTTATCCCAATGTTTTCCCCAAATGTGTTTGAATTTGAAATATTACAACTATCACTTACTTGTCAGCTAGCTGTCGAATTTGAGCAATTCCAAAGTACTTTTTGAAGTGTTCCAGAACATTGACAACTCCTTGCAGCAGATTAGCCACTTCTCCATAATGTCGCTTTTGGGTTAGATTCCTGACATGGAAAAATTCAATTTAAATTATTAACTTATTATTATTTTTTACTATATTAATTTATTATTTGTTTAATTTATAACAAATTTTATTATTAATATTATTTATTATATTAATAATATTAATTATAATAATATTAATATATTAATAATAAAATTAAAGGGAACCTCTGTTCTTGAGGCAAGTTGACGTTGAGTTGTTTGAATTAATGCCTAAACTACAAATTTTACAGGACAGTGGAGAAACAACATTTAATAACAACCGTAAACGGAAAAGATTATGGCTTTTAAATTTCCCTAATAATAGCGGCAACGCAGTGACGTCATAAAATTCAAAATGGCGGCGCGCGGGAAATTTAAAACCACAAAAATTGACCAATCAAAGGCCCAGTATTCTAATGAAAAAACGAATCCGCGACTTTAAACAACCAAAACGATGTTAGACTGTGGTAAACTTATTATTTTGACCAAAAGTGTTTTACAGTCGAGGTTCCCTTTAACAATATTAAAATTGAATATTTTATTTATTATTAATTTTATTTTGTGATAAAAATTAACAATGAAAAGTCACGATGCCTCGACCTCTGAGATCATTTTCAAGTGCGGGTAAAAATACAAATTAAATTAGTATAAATATACTGCTAACAGTCAAAAATACATGTATGTCAAAGATAAGTGACAAAATATTTAATATGAAGTATAAAATATAGGACATAAAACAATGAAAAAAACAAAAAGAAATACAGTCAAACATCTTTAATACGAACTTCAAAGGGACAGGAAAGACTGTCCATAAAATTATGGAGGTGTCCGTATTACAGAGGAAGAGTTTACCTTATTATAGGTATATAACGAACCATTTTAACAACGCGAAAAAAATTACGCGTAATAAAATTAACACAGATGCTTATAGTAAACGTGTTTACATCAATAAAATTAATGCAAATTTTTGAAATTCACGTTTTTAATAACATGTTTCATTAATTTCCTGTAATAAGGTATTGAATTTCAGTCTCTTCCAGACCAAGTGAACTGTCCATTATAGGGACTGATGTCCATATTATAGAGGTTTCTGTAAGGAGAGGTAATCTACTGTAAGGCTTATTAAAAAAGAACTGAATGGAAACAAATAATTTTGCAAGTATTGAATTGCACTGTTTGTTTAGTGTTGGGTACAGTTCTTTGATAAAAAGCATTTCAGAAAGTAACGGAACCCAACAGGATCTATTCAACAAAAAGCTTAGTGAAAGTGGTTTATTTATAGTGTTTTGGTTTGTGATTTTGGCAATTTTACTTGCACACCCTCCCACAATTAGATCGCACTTCCAAAGCCAATCAGATTGTGAGTTTGTCTAACAGTCGGTCATTGGGTTATGCTATTAAACAGTATTTACTGCATAGCTGTTACTGCTGATACCCTAAACAGGTAAATGGGTCACAAACTCAATGATAATCTCGTTCTCAGATCTCGCGGGTGGGCGAAGCCGAAGGCGAGATCTGGTCAAATCCGTTTTGTACCAACTGTTTGCCTGTCAGGAATGTGGCAGGCAAGTCAATAGCGCATGCCCGAGACAACTGTTAGAAAATCTCAATCAAATGAATAAGGAATGTTTAACCAATTTTGTCTTTCCTGGAATGATATCTAGCAGAGTATTTTACTAAAGAATAAAGCAGAAGGCAATCACAAAAGCTTTAGTTCTGGTTGAAATATTTATTTTGATTAAAATAGATTGTTTATTCGTCGGTTACGTGCAATGACTAGACATGTCTCTTTTTTATGCAAATTTAATTGTGTCACGCAAAAATCTTAAGGCAGATTCTCTGATGTTATATTTATTTGTTAAAAATAGCTTCATAATGCTATGGGGAACTGACTTTAAACAAAGAAACAACCCAAGAATGTATATATAATTTTATTTTGAATGCATGTATGATCTTTAATTTGCATAAAAAACAGATATTGAATTCCCTAGAGGCCCCCAACGCACGTTCAAATTTTAGCGCTGTGACAGCTCTGTTTTGAAACAGCCAATCAAAAAAATTGAATTTACTTAGTTGACGAGATCTCGCCGTCGGCTTAGCCCACCCGCGAGATCTGGGAATAGATTAACTCAATGAAAAAACTGATCAGTGCTAAGGACTTCGTAGTGACTGGGTCAGTGATGTCTCCTGGCTCCTCATGCTTCAACTTCTTCGGTGCCATTTCAAGGACACGTACTTTTTATCCTACACTGAGCCCCAACTCTTCCACATCCTTTTACAGTCAAGAGTTTCAATGCCTCTGAACGATGTTTGTTTCTCGCAAGACAACAAGAAGTTGCTCTCTTTGTCTCTTCGCCTTGTGCATTTACTTCTAAATCCGTTTTTTTTTTTTTTGCTGTATTTTGTCCCATTTACAACAAATAGACTTTGATTTTTCCTACCGAACAAAATTTGCTTCGGGAAAAACTGTTTGAGACTCTTGCTGTACGCGTACGCACCTGAATGGTTTTCCCGCGTCACCGACGCTGATTGGTTAAAGTTAATCGGATGATGAACCGAGAACCAATCAGCTGCAGGGCCGTTAATACATTAACAGCCCGCTAGGAGTCATTTGCCGCCCGCAAAGCGCGTGTTTTCAATAGGGCGGTTTTCAATTTGGCCGTGTGTATTGATAATAATATATATTTAATCCTGATCAACAAGTTTGTCACTCACTTCAACTCAAACTGGATTTAAACACTGCTAGTTACTGACAACAGTTCAGTTACATACTATTTACTTACATGAGAGTATCCACTCCACCCACCAACATGTGTAGGTGATTTAGTGTTGTAATGGAGCTTGTTAAATGCCGCTTGGCATGGTCTAGTTGCTTTATATCTCTTGTTATTTCTTTCACCTGTAAAGTGGTCAAAGTATGACAGAGAAAATAAATAGATTAGAGGTGGGTACAACAGCTATGACGTTGTAGGGTTGAAAAGCCATACATTGTACAGTAGAACCTGACACCTGGAGACCTGTGGATGTGGGGACCTGGGGATGTTAGGGCATGGTGGTATGGGGATACGATGGAGTGGGGATGTGGTGGAATGGGTGTATGGGGATGTGGGAATGAAAGGGTGTGGGACATGGGATGTGGGGATATGAGTTTATGATGAATATGGAGACGATGCATCGGAGGATTGGGGAGAAGGAAATATAAGGCATGTGATCAACGACGGGAAAGAAGAGATGCATGCCCTCAATCAATCAATCAGTCAAACTTGGAGAGCGGGTAAAGCTATGTTTACCTCAGGAACCTCTGCAGTGGCAGGGCTCGAAATAATTTCCAAAGAGTCTCCGCGGACACAATGACCGGCCAAATTCATTTTAGCTCGGTCATACCTCGTTTCAGCTCGGACAAGATTGCGACATGTAATTTTCCAATAATTATTTTAAATATATGCAAAAATATAACACCCGCTACCTTAAGAAATAACATTTCTTATCTGTATCTTTACTACAAGTAACGACACTGTTCACTGTCAGAGTTAGATAGCCATCCAAACTCTATTTTTTGCTGATTGAATGATTAGAATTGACATATTGTTCGTTATATATACGATGTTGCTTACTTCAGTTTGGAACCGTATGGTCAACGTTCTTTAAAAAAGTTAAAAGTTTTAAAATTTCCTTTTGTTTGTGATTTCGGGACTTGTGACCGGACAACATGACCAGCAAGGCGAACGTTTGACCGGTCAAGTCCCTAATCAGTCAGGACATTGTCTGTTGACCGGCCGTTATTTCGATGAAGGATGAAATAATTATATTCAGATGCATTAGCTTACCATTTGTTCTGACTTGTCTGCCTTTTCTTTTATGTCAATGATTTTTGCAAACAACTGTTGAATAGCTTGTTTGGCTTCATCAAGTGCCTGGCAACAGAGACAAAATACCAATTTTTATTTGCAAAATATTGACACCAAACATCTTTATTGAACTTTCATCAATGCGTTTTATACACAGGCCTTCATTGTAAATGGTTGGAAACAGCTTACACGAATTAACAAACAGTACTTTACTGATTACACGAAGGTACTTTAATTTATGTGTTACTTAATTGTACATGTATCTCTGTAATGACTCACATAAGGCCAAGCATGAAAAAATTGCTGAGCAGCTTTCATTTGAATAGTTACATGCTATAATTTCATCCACAGACAGAAAATTTAGAACAACCTTATACAGCATAATGAACAGTACCACATGACAGAACTGCTCCACTGCTTTCATTTGAATTGGTAGCGCACTATAGCTAGAGTTTAATACATCCACAGACTGAAAAGTTAGAACTACCATGTACAGCTGCTATAATTATGGAGTTCTTTGGTGAGTTCTTATTCTGTCAAGTCATGGTTTCATTTATTTACAAGGCACTGGCTACACATTAAATTCTCTTACTTGTCTTCCTTCATGACCAATGTTAGTCTGTCCTCTAACAACTGTTCTTATTTCTTCATCAAGCCCCCTGAAATATATCAATGCATAAATTAGAAACCATTGTATGTATGAATGATAAACAAGAACTGATACAAACAAAACAGTAGACTTCTTTTGTGTATTTAGCTATAAATGCAAACGTAAGTGTAAATCCATCATGCATTTAACGTGAACATGTAACACCTATTTTTACCACTTTTTTAACTTGTAGGAAAAGTGTGTCAAGAAGAGTGGCCCATCAGGTCAGAGCTTATCCTGGTTTCTGTAACATTAAGCAACTTGTAGGAGTATTTCTACTCTCCCCTCGATGAGATGTTAGTCCATCACAGGGTTACTGTCCAGCATTAAAGTGCACCTAACCCCCGAAACAATACTTTCAAAATTGGTAGTACATGAGTTAGAGAGTTGAATGGTTAAATATTTCTTCATCTCAATGTTGCGTTTTTAAGTTATGAAGGTTTATTTTTCCAATATGTTAATGAGTATGACGTCTACCCAGGCTTTTAAGCATACTTGTTTTGCTTATATCATTATTTACTCGCCATTACCAGACACCAAATTTACAATAAAAATTGTGGAAATTGCGAGTATTATGATAATGCTTTTTAAATACTGCTTGTGTGAACCAGTCAAAATCTGTATATTGAATGAAGACTGGGTAGACGTCATACTCATTAACATATTGGAAAAATAAACCTTCATAACTTAAAAACGGAACATTGAGATGAAGAAATATTTAACCATTCAACTCTCTAACTCATGTACAATCAATTTTGAAAGTATTGTTTCGGGGGTTAGGTGCACTTTAATTCACCGGTACCCATCTATACACCTGGGTGGAGAGGCACTTTGAGAGTAAAGTGTCTTGCTCAAAAACACTTGATAACACAATGACCCCAGCCAGAGCTCAAACCTGGACCACTCGATCCAAAATCTGTCACTCTAACCATCAGGTCACTGTAACTCCCACTGTGGGTGGGGTACTGTGTAAGTAAAGTGTCCTGCATAATATAAGATCACAACACAATGACCTCAGCAAGGACTTAAGCCAAAACTGCTTGATCTGAATTGTAAGTCCAATATGCAGACCAATTGCCCCACCTTATACACGCCTTGGCTGCATTGTTAATTTTGATAAATTTTTCTTCTAGGATAATTAATTGCAGCTCAGCCACACATTAAGTATACATTTAGAAAGGACTCAAGATTTGGCAATCTATTCTACCACACATTTTGCCAATGAATGTTGTTTTTTTATCTTTTTAAATTTAAGTGACACGAAATCTGAAATTATATAATACTTGTCTATTATTATATACTAAGTTCTAACCTGATTCTTAGCCTCATCTTGTTAACAACGTCATCTATATTGGCTAGGGACTAAAATTAATAAATAACCATTAGCTTGTAAAAAAAAATTGCTATTATTCATTTATCAATTAATGCTATTATCTAATACACAGGGTTCAAAATAAAATCTCAGCATCTGGCCTAAATTTGTCGGCTTTTTATTTTCAAGGCTCACATTTTACCGGCTGTCAATAATAAATGAGCACATACCCCAAATAGTCACGTTTTCTCACTTTCCGCGCTACACTAATTAAGAAAAACTCGTTGCCTAGCACGTGACCAAAATCTTCCTGAATGAAATTTTACTTAATTCCGTGAGAAACCTTGAGATTATAAACTGACTAAAACAAGATTTCGCACATATCACATGCTTTGAACTGCTGAAATAATTTATGTGTCAAAATCTTTTCATTTTAATTAACGTGTTTCGCTGCGATCGCTCACTTCCACACAAATTATCGTAAACGGCTTTTCTTTATGTGTTTATTTAAGCGTGAAATATGCATTTTTGTCTAAACAAACTGTCGCGCTTCTTCACTCACAAACACGGAAATCCGTGTTATGAAGCAGCTAAATATGAATACAAAACTGACTTTAGTTTGAACGTGTGAAAATGCTTAACAACCAGCACTAAACAATATTTTGTGCAAAAAAATCTTGTTAACACCTGTAGAAACAAAGTGGTAATTTATGCAAGGTATATATATTTCATACAAACTTGCATGTTTCACGCTTGAACAAACAAACGAGTGAGAGAGTCGTTCCTGGTGAGCGAGGATTCTCCTTATTTTCAACCTTGGCACGCTTCAATTCTCCAAACCATTTTCTATTCTTTTTACTCATTTTAAAACGTTTTTCAAAAAGCTTTATAAACGTTTGAACTTTCTTTAAAATCTTTGCCTTCAGTTGGCCGATTCTTCAAACCATTTTCTATTCTTTCTACTTGTTTTATAGCCGATCAAAATTTCTTCGGTGAAACTTCGCTGGCAAATGGTGTGAAACTGTCGGCTATCGCCGACAGCCGGCTGCTATTTTGAACCCTGAATACACTGAGCTG